>NW_023046380.1:0-56911 GCF_011762505.2 Arvicanthis niloticus
GGTGGGAAGGTTCCATGGCTGGGATGGCAAGGTAGTAAAAACAGGTCAAATACCAGGATTCAACTGAGCTGTTGTCTGTGCCAAGCCTCTACAACTATGATTCCATGTTTCATCCCAGATGTAACATGAGGTGAAGGGACATGCTAGCTCTTCAGTTCAGGTTCGCTTGAAAGCAAATCTCCAGAAATTCAGGTATTTTCCCTCTATCAGAAGGAGGAAGAGGAGGGAGGGGAGGAATAGGAGGAGGAGGGAAACGAGGAGGAGGGAGAGGAGAAGAACTTTTAAAAGAATATAGAACAAAGCCTTAGTAGGTTGTCTAAACTGCCAGAACACCCAGCCTCCTCTAGGATCTTAAACTCTGTACAGTGTCCTGCACTGTTCATCCAAACACCAGACAGCTCCCAGTCACTAAAGGCCAACAGTTGTTGCAAAGACTGGAATTCAAACCATGTTAGCTTAATCAAACAAACAGGTGTGCCAGGCCCAAGCCCAGGCAGTCATGGGAGGCACCACGTGCTCACTTCTGAGAAAGGACAAGCCAGTCACTTGACTAGAAAAGGCTTTGCTGGTAAAGAAAGGGACAAAGAATGTTCTGCTTTCCTGGAGTTCAGAGATGTATGTGCAATAGCGAAATGCCAAGGCCTGCAGGTGAGATGACTGGATTACAGGGAAGTCGTTGGCCATCTTCACCGGCTTCAGTGACACTAGGATCTATTCGAAGGGCACAGAGCTTCAGAAAGCATTTCAGAAAGCAGCTGAGATTCTTCAAATGAAAAACGGCAATGGTGGCTCACTCCATCTTGATAGGAGAATCAAAATTTCAAAGGTTGAGGGAAAATGGCAGGGTGAGCTTAGCCCCAGCTCCCAGGGTGACAATGACTTTGCCTTTGTCCTTTCCCCTTTCTGGGGTGGACTCTCTTGTTTTCTCCATATTTATCTCTAGCATTTCACTTCTTTTAGGGCGTCCCCAACCTCACAGACTGGTAGATATATGATGACTGTCTATACTGTATCCCTAGAGCATTCGGTAGGGTCACAACGGCACGGGATCCAGTTGTTCAATTTATGTCTGTCTGCTCAAGACATGATCAGGCCCACCAGCCTGGACCCACACCCATTTGGTACTCACCTGCATGTCTCCAGCATGCACAGGATTTAGTAAATACTGTTGGCTGGAGGAATGAGCAGGTGAACAAAGAAATTGCTGAAGGCAGAAAGTCACATTCAGTGTCACTACAGAATCAAGGTAAACATCACCCAGGTGTGGCATTTGTCAGTATCACTGGAGGGTGCTGGGAGCAGACCCTGTGCAGAGGGGAGTACTGCCTGAGGTCCCAGCCCCTGTACTCACAAACCACAGGAGCTCATCTTCTGCTCTGCACTCGGAATCCATAAGAATTTGTCTTCCATGCTGAGGCTGCGCCTGGGGTGGGCTGCCCCAACTAGACTTTGACAGTGGCGGTTGTACAGAATGCCACTCATTCCCAGAAGAAGTGGGACTCTTCTGACTGATGATTGGGGTTCAAGAACCCTAATCAGTCTTCTCAAAAGTTTTTTCACCAGTCAGGGTTGCACAGTGAGATTATATAGAGAGAGACGGAGATAGATTAGGTATAGATTTTATTTTGGTTTTAAATTTTATTTATATTTTTACATTTCAGATGCCATCTCCTTTCCCCATTTCCCCTCCCTAGAAAACCCCTATCCCATGCCCCCTTTTCCTTTTTGCTTTTATACATTTTTTAAAAATGTTAATTAAAGGCTTTATAAGTTTGGTAATGCTCAATCAGAAGTGTAACCCAATATCCAACCTAGATATATCAACTATCTTTGACTGGTGGAGACACGTGAACATCTGCCTCCATGCCCCCCCTCTTTCTCTCTCTTTCTCTCTCTCATCACCTAGCTTCACCCTTCCTGTTAAAATAAAACTTTTCTCTCAAAATGCAATTAGAGCATAGTTATTCCTAATTGTACCAGTGAGGTACAAGATAGTCTTAATACCCAGTCCATTATTTTGTTGACTAACCAGAACCTCAGGTATAGATTTTATACATACACACATACACACACACACACACACACACAGAGAGAGAGAGAGAGAGAGAGAGAGAGAGAGAGAGAGAGAGAGATTAGGTATAGATTAGATAGAGAGATAGAGCAATATAGATAGATGGGGAGATAAATTTATATACAGAGATACAGAGATACACATGTATGTGTGTGTATATATGAAGACACTGACTCTGTGGGCCACACCCTGTTCTTTTTAAGGCCCCACAGTTTCACTTAACTTTTCCACGCCATGCAACATTACAGTACTTCTCAACTGTTAAAGCTTGTTTTTTTTTTTTTCATTGTTTATATGGACAATTAACTCGGAGAACCATCACCTTCGCAACCTAGACTGTTCCCATCTATGAACATGACACGTCCGTCCGCTGTTCAAGTTTTCCCTACGTAGCCTTACATGACTTCCATTCTGTTATGAATGATTTATTCTTTCTTCCTGCATGGGTTTCCTTCTGTAGGATTCTAATTGGTAATTGTTTCTGCATAATTAGACTATTAATTTTCTAATGTTGGCTGCTTAGGCAACCTTTCCTGCCACAATAGATGTTTGCTTGATTCTCTTGTTTTGTTTTTAGGTAAGCGATATCATCCACAAAAATAACAACTGTATCTCCTGCCTTCAAGTTTTCTATACCGCTAATTTCGCCTCTGGATTAATTATGCTGCTTCATATTTCTCACACATTAGTAATGTTGAAGCACAAAGAATTTGAAAATATATTTTAAATCCACCATGTCTCTCTGCTCACCAGGGGGTCTAAGTGATATATCTATGTGTCTATGCATATACGTATGTATGTATGAATGTATGTATCTATCACACACAGACTTCATTATCACAGAGGTATGTAATCATATCCATATACAGACACACATGGAGTTGTATAATTTTACTAGTTATCAGCATAAGTCATTAAAGTGTAGTGGTACTTGTAGCATTTTGTAAGAAATAACACCAAAGTTTAAAGGGAAGGATCTATTGATTATTGACTAATAATAAATGGGACTCCAATACTTGGTTTTTGCTTTGTCTTGAGACAGGTTCTCCAGCAGCCCAAGTTAGCTGCACAAGAAAGGTAAACTGAAGTTTGCTGTGTAACCAGAGATGATTTTTGAACTTCTGATCCTTTTGTCTCTAACTCCAGCGTGCTGGGATTACATGTGTGCTCCACCATGTCTGGTTTATATAGTTTTGAGGATCAAACTGTGGATGGTTGTTGTAGTAAAAATTATTGGGGGTTTTCTACCCCACCTTAGATCATTTAATTCTCAAATAAAAGACACAAAATCTTTATATCTCTAATAGGCTTTGAAAGCACTTAAGCCGGGCAGATATAAACCCTCTATGCTAGCTTGTCTACTTCCCTTTCAAGAACCCTGAGATATGACTTGCCTGGTTCCAACCGGATCACTCCTGTTTCCAATTGGACTGCCCTTATGGTCATGTTCTCACATCCACCTGCCCTGTGGTGTCTTCTTTTGTCTTCTCATTCCTCTCTCCTGGAGGTCTCCTGCCTCAGACCCGTGGTGGTTTGAATATGCTTGCCCCAGGGAGTGTAGGAGGTATGGCCTTGTTGTGTGTCACTGTAGGTGTGGGCTTTAAGACCCTCATCCTAGCTGCCTGGAAGCCAGTTTTCTCCTATCAGCCTTCAGATGAAGATGTAGAACTCTCAGCTCCTCTTGCACCATGCCTGCCTGGATGCTGCCATGTTCCTGCCTTGATGATAATGGACTGAACCTCTGAATCTGCAAGCCAGCCCCAATTAAATGTTGTCCTTATAAGAGTTACCTTAGTCATGGTGTCTGCTCACCGAAGTAAAATCCTAACTAAGACAGACCCTAAGCCCCAGGAACCGAAAATTCACCCTCCTCTCTTCTGCCCAGCTATAGGCTGTAGGCATCTTTAATGACCAATCAGGGATGACCTGGGGGGTGGGGAGCAAAGTTACATAGCATCATTTGGTGTA
The DNA here is from genome assembly GCF_011762505.2 of Arvicanthis niloticus. Classification (NCBI taxonomy): domain Eukaryota; kingdom Metazoa; phylum Chordata; class Mammalia; order Rodentia; family Muridae; genus Arvicanthis; species Arvicanthis niloticus. The sequence continues at coordinate 4,040 of NW_023046380.1, forward strand.
AGTGTTGGGAAAGGAGCGACCAGACCTTGGGACCAGTGTTTAGTATTACAATACACAACAACAGAGCAAACCTCAACAGGTGGTATATGTGCTAGACCAGTTCTCCCAACTACCAACTACGCTACATCCCCAACCTAGGTTATTCCAAGTCATATAGTATCTGGGAAGTGCGAGGATGGAAAGCCTGAAGTAAGTTCCTTAGGAGAGTATTGCTGGCTCGGCCTTTCCAGCCACAGTCTTCTTTCTGATCAGGCTGCCATAGCTACCGCCTCCCTTGGTGCGTGTGAAGCCTAAGCATCTTCTGCTAAAGACTGCTGTAAAATGATGCAGCGCCCTCCCTCCGTGTTCCATGGCTGTGACCTCTGAACTCTCCACACTAACTGGCCACCCTCCCTTGTCATCTCCCTCTTCCTACTCACTGATCGCAGGGTTGACGTTGATCAAATGCTGATCATGAACCCGTCTGTGAGTTACCAAGGTGATCATCACCCAGCCCTGGCTCCCACGGGCTTGATGAGGAAGATGGCTTCATGAGTGGCAAAGACCTGGGGGATTGAATCAGTCTGCTCACAAGCTGCTCACCCACATCCGTGCTTGCAGAACCTTCACTTTGGTTCAGAAGTTGGGTTGTCTTTGTGCTTTGTTAAGGTCCTCCTGACCTGGTACAGGGGCAGTATTGATCTTCGTTCAAGCCTATGCTTGGGGTTTCCCTTCTCCTTCCAGTGTAACAGTGCACAGTGAAGAGGGTGCTGGTCAACCGACAGCTGATAAGGGCGACAGAGGTTGCTAGGAAAGTTTTCCTTCCCTCTTCAAAGAATGTTCCAGGCTCATGCAGTATGGTGGTGCCACCTGTAATCCCAACAACAGGCAGTTGGAGAGAGGAGGGTAGGGAGTTCAAAGCCCACGAGACTTTATCTGAGAGAGAGAGAGAGACAGAGAAAGGGGAGGGGGAGGGGAGGGGAGGGGAGGGGAGGGGGAGGGGAGGGGGAGGGAGAAGGGGAGGGGGAGGGTGAGAAGGAGAGGAGAGAGAGAAGGGGGGGGGATCCAGCCTCAAAGAAATAAGCTCTGATGTTCCCTATTAGGGTAACTATGACAGCTGTCAATCAAATCACATCTTTCTAATCACTAGCAGAGGGCTGAAGCAGCTAAACTTGCTCAGCAGTCCAGGCTACTTACTCGCTCTTCTTGCAGAGGACCTGAACTCAGTTCCCAGTTCTCACACTGAGAGGATCATGAACATATGTGACTCCAGTTCTAGTGGATCTGATATGTTCTTCTGGCCTCTGGGAACACACTCACATATGTTCACACACAAACACACACAGGGAGACATACAATTTAAAATAAAATAAATCTTTAAAAAAGTGCTAGCTAGCCGAGCCGGGCAGTGGTGGCGCACGCCTTTAATCCCAGCACTTGGGAGGCAGAGACAGGTGGATTTCTGAGTTCAAGGCCAGCCTGGTCTACAGAGTGAGTTCTAGGACAGCCAAGGCTATACAGAGAAACCCTCTCTCGAAAAACAAACTGCTACGCCTGCTCTGTAGTGGTCGATGGTGAAGTCAAGCATTGGGTCATCAACAAGACTGCCACCGGCTATGGCTTTGCCGAGCCCTACAACCTGTACGGCTCTCTGAAGGAGCTGGTGCTACATTACCAACACACCTCCCTCTTGCAGCACAATGACTCCCTCAATGTCACACTAGCATACCCAGTATATGCACAACAGAGGCGATGAAGTGCTGCCCTCGGATCCAGTTCCTCACCTTCAAGCCACCCAAGGCCTCTGGGAAGCAAAGGGCTCCTTCCAGCCCGACCTGTGAACTGAGCTGCAGAAATGAAGCCGGCTGTCTGCACGTGGGACTAGAGCTTTCTTGGACAAAAAGAAGTCGGGGAAGACACACAGCCTAGGGCTGTTGGATGACCAGACGTTTCTAACCTTATCCTCTTTCTTTTCTTAATTTAAAGCCACAACCCACAGAGAAAAAGAAATGCAAAAAATCTCTCCGTGCAGGGACAAAGAGGCCTTTAACCATGGTGCTTGTTAACGCTTTCTGAAGCTTTACCAGCTACAAGTTGGGACTTTGGAGACCAGAAGGTAGACAGGGCAGAAGAGCCTGTGCCTGGGGCCGCTTGGTCCAGCCTGGGTGTCGCTGGGTGTGGTGAACCCAGACACATCACACTGTGGATTATTTCCTTTTTAAAGAACGAACGATATGTATCAGAGAGCCACGTCTGCTCACACAGGACACTTTGAGGACGTCTATGCAGTATGTTCGGAGGAAAAAAAAAAACACCAGAAAATGTTTTGTTTAAACTTGTCAAATCAACAACCAACAACCCACCAACAGAAAAGGGAGTGTGGACAAGGGGACTTACAATGACATTCAGTATATAAAATATGTACATAATACTGGGTGACTAACTATCAAATAGATGGATTTGTATCAATACCAAATAGCTTCTGCTTTGTTTTGCTGAAGGCTAAATGTGCAGCGCTATGCAATTCTTGATTTTTATTTTGTTGTTACCAGTTTCAAATAAACCTTCAGAATAAGCTTCCCTCACCCCAGTTTTTGTTGCTTGAAAATATTGTCCCTGATTTTTGTTAATATTTGTTTTTGTTATTACTTTTTTTTTTAAAAGAAATGTACAGGATGCCAGAGAAGAAAATGGCTTAAGAATTAAAACTATGAAATATTTTACAGTTTTTCTTGTACAGAGTACTTGGCTGTTAGCCCAAGGTTAAAAAGTTCATAACAGAGGTTTTTTTTTTTTTTTTTTTTTTTTGGACTAAATGTTGGGCAGGGCCCTGATAAGCTTCAAAGCTGCTTTATTCAATAAAAAAGAAAAAGAAAATGAAAACAAAAACAAAAAAAAAACCCAAAAACAAACAAACAAAACAAAAAAAAGTGCTAGCTGCCTGGCTTATTGGTGCACGAATTCAAGAAGCAGAGGCAGGCAGCTCTCTGAAAGTTTGAGGCCAACCTGGTTTACATAGCGAGTTCCAGGCAAGCAAGGTTTACATAGTGAGACCCTGTCTCAAAATAAATAAATAAATAAAAATAAAAGCAAGCAAAGAGGGGTTTGAATGACTCTGGCACAATGAGACTGTTTTCAGGTGATGAATATGTGAAGTTCCCTGACTGGGTAATTGCAATGCAGGATGCATACTATTAAAGAGTGTAGCCTGGCAGTGGTAGCGCATGCCTTTAATCCCAGCACTTGGGAGGCAGAGGCAGGTGGATTTCTGAGTTTGAGGCCAGCCTGGTCTACAGAGTGAGTTCCAGGACAGCCAGGGCTACACAGAGAAACCCTGCCTCAACAAACCAAATAATAATAAAATAATAATAATAATAATAATAATAATAATAATAATAATAATAATAATATAAATAGTATGCATCCTTACTACATGTCCAAGAAACTTCTTGTCTATCCCATCAGCAACTGGGGCCTGTGGATCCTTTAGGTAGACTAGGAAGCCATTGTCTCTCCAACATTAGGACGATGGTTGGCAGAGTGAAAAGCTGGAGGGACATGCAGCCTTTCTGCTACGGTTGAAGCTGAGTTAACCAGCCCTGAAATCACCGGACCTTTGGACTTGGCGTGTGAGTCACTTTCCTTGTGGCCTAAGCTATTTTTAACTGCTTTCTACGATCTGCATCCAAGATAACAAGGGGCAGGAGCATGGAGTACAAACTGAAAGAGGGACAGACAGCATCTGCAGGAATGCCTTCCTATAACAGTCACTCAGATAGGACTTTGATGAGGACAAGAAGCTGGATGTGGAGACGGGAGGGAGAACATGTCAGAAAGCAACGGAAGCTTCAAAAAGTGGGAAGAAAAGCACATTTGCTAGGTGTGGTGTGTGCGCATAACCCCAGCATGCATTAAGCTGGGGCAGAAGGATCTCAGTTCAAGACCAGTCTAGACCATGTTGTGAATTCAAGACCAGATTGGACAAAGCAGTAGCACATTGTTTCAAAAGAAAGAAGGGAGAGAGGGAGGGAGGAGGAGTGTTAGGGGAGGGAGGGAAGGAGAGATAGAGAGAGATGGACAGAGATTTAGTATTAATTCTCACAGGGACATCTAAACCCACACTGGCTTGGATCCTTGGGACAACTTGTATACAACGAAATGGAAGGAGCTGGGCTACAGGTCCACCAAGGGTCCAAGTCACTTTGCTAAATTCAGCCCTGTAGCCAGGTATAATAAAATAATAAATAAAGTCCCCTACCATTTGTAGTGAGATATGAGCCTTAGAGATGGACTTGGGCCTCAGTCACAGATAGTGGGGTCAAAACTGCCGCTGACCAGAAAGGAGCTGGATTGTCAAAAATATTAAGTGAGTTAACCAGAAAGAGGGAAGAGGCTGGCATTCTCTAGATCAAACCAGATTCCTTGTTAAAGCAAGAGGCATCAAGCAAGACGTGTTCTAGAAGGCTAAAGGTGCAAGCTACATGACAACAACTCCAGAAGCCCCAAATAAAAACTGATACAAAGAGAAATTACAAGGGAAATATTGATGTTGGCTCCACACCCAGGAGTGTGGTTGTTGACTGGGAAGCATTTGACCTGATCCATAGGCTTCTGAGTCAATTAATCCTTTATATCCACCCTCTTCAGGGGGTTGGGAGCCTGGGATGTTCAACCCCTGTAACCACCTGAGGCCACAAATCAACTGGGTTCACCTGAAAGGGGGGCTGGGAATGAAAGGGGCTGGAGGGTGAGAAGAGATGAGGCCAAGACAAAGTTCTCTGATCAAGGCTCCAAGCTTTAATGTTCAGCTCTCAATTTAAAGGGGAAGGCCCAACCCAAAACCCCTCCTGGTTTCAGCCAGAGATGAGTGGGATAATCCATAATTCTAGATTACAGGTCATGGAGATGTCTCAAGGCAAGCCCAGGGGCAGTTCTGCTTCTGTGTTCTGTGCAGCTAAGGTGGGTAACTCCACCTAGATCCTGTCACTTGGTCTGTTGTGGTAAGCAAGGTCTCTCAGGCTGGCTCAAGGCTGGGGGAAGGGCACAACCCGCTCAGTTCCGAGTGGTATCCTGTGTTTTCCTTGTTCTTATGACCATGGAGTAGTAGATCATTGGTAATGACTTGTCTGTCTACTTGTGTCTTTGCCATTTAGAAGCCCCCTTCTGTGATGTGTAGTTAGAGCCTTTAGACTTCATTTAAACACTGAGATGTCTGCAACTCTCTTACAGGCCTATGGAGAGTATTTCGATAGTTTAAGATTTACCATTTTCCTTTAAGAGAAATAGTTTATTTTCTGATTTGTTAAAGAAACTAATGCTTATACTGAGGCCATAAAGACACTCATTAAATGTTCTAGAATTTTCTTTCTTTCCTTTCTGTGTATAAGTGCTCTTCACCCCTGGGCTATCTTCCAGCTCTTGAAAACATTATTCTTTGACACTTATCTAATTTTATATGTGTGATCTGTGTATGCACAGCACATGCTATGCACGCTTGGAGTCTGAAGAGGCCAGGGGAGGCTTTAGATCCCCTGGGACTAGATTACAAATGGCCGTGAGCTGCCATGTGGGTGCTGAGAACTGGATGTATGTCCTCTGCAAGAGCAGCCAGTGCTTTTAAGCCTGGTCAGTCTCTCCAACCCCTAGAGGTGCCCTTTAATGCTCGCTCTGTCTTGGAAACTCTATGTTTCCTCCTCACAGTTATGTCTCTAGCCTACCTGAAACTGATTTGTGCACTGAATGAGGCTGGGCCATAGGTCATTTTTTTCTCAGGTTTTATTCCATTGACTCACAGTATTTATTGAAAAAAAAACAAACAAACATCATTTGTATCACACTGTGCTGGTACCCTTGTTGAAAACTAAATGTCTATACTTTGAATGTTGGGTTCTTTGTTTTGTTCTGTTGGGTTGCTTGTCTATTCTTGAGACAATACCAGATTAAGCTTATTTGACAGTATTAAGAAGCACTTTTTAAGAGCTGGGTGTGGCAGTGCATGCCTTTCATCCCACCCTCAGGCGGCAGGCAGGGTGATCTCTGAGTTGGAAGCCAACCTGGTGTACAGAACAAGTTGCAGGACAGTTAAGACCACAGGGAGGAAACACTGTTTCTAAAAGGAAAAAAAAATTAAATTAGCTTGTTACTTTGTACAAAATCTGGGCTCTCCATTGGAACTGTGTTTCTTTCTCAGGGACCCTCCCCTTCAATCCTAGCTGCGTGGATATTTTTCCATGCTGCCAGATAGGAGCCCTCCTATGTCTTTTTTGTTGTTGTTGTTGTTGTTTTGTTTTTTTCGAGACAGGGTTTTTCTGTGTAGCCCTGGCTGTCCTGGAACTCACTCTGTAGACCAGGCTGGCCTCAAACTCAGAAATCCGCCTGTCTCTGCCTCCCAAGTGCTGGGATTAAAGGTATGTGCCACCACCGCCCGGCCCTCTCCTATGTCTTGAGTGTTGTTCTTTCACTGTCTTATTCTTATGGTGCTGGAGATCAAATGCAGGGTCTTGTGTGTGCTGGGGAAATGCTTACAACTGAGATACAGCCTGGTACCATTATAGGTGTTCTTGAGAGGGGCTATCTGAACATGGCTGCCTATATATCAGAGACAAAAGTCCTTTGCAAGCGTTCCTGTCATGCAAAGTTTAAGTATATATTTATCTAATGTTATCTAATATTTTATATCTAATATATACATATATAATACACATGCACACACACACACACATACATACACACACACACACACACACACACACATATATATATATACATGACAGTGTCTTCTATGTATTCCACACCAGCCTCAGACTTTCAGTAGTTTCTTGCCTCTGCTTCTTATGTGTTGGTTTGTGTGACACTGAAAAGTCTTAAAGTAGCCAGCTATGGAGGCACACACTGTAATCCCAGCAGTCCGGAAACAAAAGCTGAAGGATCGCTGAGAGATCAAGGCCAACCAGGAATACAAAACAAGGCACTGTTTCTGTTGCTGTGAGGAGTGTGTGTGTGTGTGTGTGTGTGTGTTGTGTGTGTGTGTGTGTGTGTATGTGTATGAAGTGTGTGTGAGGTATGTATGTGAGTCTGTGTGAATGTGTGTATGGCATGTATGAGATGTATGTGAGAATGTGTGAGTATGTGAGTGTAAGAGTATATGTGTGTGGTATGTGTGATGTGTGTAGGAGTATATGTGTATTTGTGTGTGTGTGAGACTATGTATGTGAGTATAAATATGAGGGGTGTGTGTATGTGTTGTATATGATATGTGTAAGTGTATGTATGAAGTGTGTATGTTTGAGGTGTGTGTGAGTGTGTACATAAGTGTCTATATAAATTATGTATGTGTTTGTGGTGTGTGGGTATACATACAAGTTTGTATGTGTGAGGTGCATGCTGTGTTCCTGAGGTGTGTGTTGATGTGTGTGAAGTGTGTGTGTGTGTGTGTGTTTGTGTGTGTAAAAGAGAGAAAGAAAAGAGAGATGGGGGAGGGAGGGAGGGAGCAAGGGAGGGAGAGAGAGAGAGAGGGAGAGAGAGAGAGAGAGAGAGAGAGAGAGGGAGAGAGAGAGAGAGAGAGAGACTAATATAGACATTAGTTCCAGGAGTGGTGTTATTGTGATGGAACCCGACCATGGTGCTTTGAGAGGAATGTATGGCATTCCTCTCAAAGACTGTAATTTTGGGCTAGAAAGTGGTTGAATGCTCCAAGTGGAGCATAAAGGGCCATGCTAGGAGAATTGTGGATGGCAATAGTGCTGAGAACAGAGAGTACTGCAGAGGTTTCTGAGAGCTCAAGGACTTTCACAACAACAGGGTTAGAGCCACTCCTGTAATATTGCTGAATGCTCTGGCTGCCTTTTTCCCTCGGCAGAGACTGAATTAGAATCCTTGGGCAGATTTCTTTGGTGGAGAAAATTCTCAGACATCAAATGCTAATAATGCTTACAATAAAAAAAAGAGCAAGTGACCCAGAAGGAAGTGTAAGAAGCATGGTTTGCAAGAGGCACTAGGACACAGGGCTTGTGCTGGAAGAGAGGCTGTGATTGTTAATGAGATTGAGCCATTAAGGAAAGCCTGCTCTACACTAGAACAAGGGAAGGATTTCCTCAGTGCTCTACTGAGGTAAGCTTCCAGCTGGGGAAGGGAAAGGCTCAGGGGGATGTCTGCCCCTGGAAAGCAAGTGCAAACATGAACTGCAACTATTGTCTTTCAGTGGGGTTCATCCCAAGCTAGCAAGGGACCTTGACAATGTTGTTCATCCCGTTGTTAGGATTAGAGTCATAATAGATGTAAGAGTTGGGAGGCTATAGATCCCTTCCGTGCTTTCTGAGAGTCACTGAGGCCAGAGAGCAAGGGACAGGGGAGGCCCCGGAGCCAAGTCCCTGGAAGGGGGAAACGCTGCAAGTGGCCATTGTGTGACACTGTGAAAGTAAAGCCTGGGTTGCAGGTGGGGACCCTAAGTTGTTGGAGAAGCCAGAGCCACCATATGTCTGCCAAAAAGAGCTGCTCATGGAATAGAACCAGCCCAAGAACAAGATGCTATGTTGGAGGCAGCTTGGGAGACATAGAACCCTTTAAGTTCTTTGACACCGGACATAGAACTACAGGACTTGCCGGGCGGTGGTGGCGCATGCCTTTAATCCCAGCTCTTGGGAGGCAGAGGCAGGCGGATTTCTGAGTTCTAGGCCAGCCTGGTCTACATCTACAAAGTGAGTTCCAGGACAGCCAGGGCTACACAGAGAAACCCTGTCTTGAAAAAACAAAACAAACAAACAAACAAACAAAAACAAAAACCAAAAAAACAAACAAACAAACAAACAAAAAAAAAAAAAAAAAAAAAGAAGAAGAAGAACTACAGGACTTGATGCTTGCCCTGCTGGACGTGAGTTTTACTTTGCTCTAGCATTTTTTTCATTATGTTCCCACTCACTCACTTTGGAAAAGTAATGTATCTTCTGAACCATTATATGTTAGAGATACACACATTGCTCTTCGATTTCATAGGGGTTACAATTAAGAGATTGACTTGAGTCCCTCAGAAGAGACTTTGGACTTTTAAATAGTGTTGGGATTGTCAAAGACTGTGGGGACCTTTGAAGTTGGACTAAATGTATTTTGCATTAAGTTATATGTAGGCTTAGATTTTTTCAAAACCTACTTTAATAAGGGTTCTTAATAAGGTTAATGCTTTAACCTCCATGGTAGCCTACCACCCACCAGAAGTAGTGGAAAAGAAAGGTTTTTAGGACACAGGGGAAGTGGGCCTGCTTAAAAATAATTCTTTGGGGGTGATTCCAGTCTTCATTGTTAGGATATCAGCAGTTCAGTCTACTCGCAAACCACCAGCCGTGAATCAGCAGCTGCAGTCCAGTCCACTCGGCAGACACCGAACATGAATCAGCAGCGGCAGCTTGATCTAGTAAATAAACCATGAGGCTCCGCTATGAGTCAGTGGAAACTGTGAGAAGCCACAGGAACATCGAGAAGTTACTCTCTGTGAAGTCACAAGTATAGCTCAGCAACCTGGTGCAAGGTGAACCAGTATGTGAACTTTTCAGCAAAGACTAACGAAGCAAATCGAGGCAAATCAATGCAACAGCTTCCTCCCACTGTCCATGGGGTCATTTATACTCTTTCTAAACACCGCACATCCTCTCATGTGTCTGCTTCAGCAAAACCTCCTTCCACCTGTGTCTGCTTCAGCAAAATCTCCTTTCACTTGTCTGCCCCAGGAAAATTTTGTTATGACCTGAGTCTCCAAAGAAATTTTCACTTCAGTTATGGTCATGAAAAATGGGGACTGGGGAATGGTATGAGGAATGTCCCCTGTAGGCTCAGGCATTTGAACACCTGGCCCACACTGGTGGCGCTGTTTGGAGAGGTTTAGGAGGTGTGGTCCTGCTATAGGAAGAACCTTACTAGACATGAACTTAAAACTTTCTAGCCTTGCCCTGTGCCCCGCGAACTCTGTTTTGTGCCGTGCGTCTCTAACTTCCTGCTCCTGCTGCCATGCCTGCTGCATTCTTCCATGTTTCCCAGTCATAATGGATTCTTATGTCTCTGTAACTATAAGCATAAGTAAACATTTTCCATAGAAATTATATGTGTGTGTGCATATATACATACATATACATACATATACTTACATATAACCTTACTTTATGAACAAGACCCATTGTCTGCAGTTGGAAGATGAGCCACAAACCAATTTAAACAAGGATTATTGGTTCATACAAATACAATATTTGTGAGGAAGATCATTCTTATTAAATTATAATATTATTATAGTATATTATAAAATATAATATATAAAATAGTATATTATAAAATTTGCTTTCCCCTCTCTCTTTCTCTGTGTGTATGTGTGTGTATATGTGTGTGTATGTATGTGTGTACATATGATAGTTTGTGCTGTATGTACTTGTTTGTTAGTGTGTGTGCACACATACATGTGGAGTCCAACTTTGCCTGTCTCTTCTCCATAGTTCTCCAGTGTTATCTTTTGAGACAGAGTCTCTTGTGGATCTGTGGGTCAGTGACTGGGCTAGTCTAGCTGACTAATGAGCTTCAAGAATCCAAGTGTCTCTGTTACTCTTTCCCCTGGAGCCAGGGTTACAGGCAAGAACCCCTCACTGTGCTGAGCCTTCAACTGGGTTCTAGGGGTTGGAACTCAAATCCTCAAGCTTGTGGGGCAGGTACTTCACTGGTTGCACCATCTCCCCAGCCGATACACATGATTTCAAGTGAACTTTTTCAGGGTACAGCTTATGCTTCTCAGTTCGATCAAAGCTGTTCTCAGACAGGTTACACCACTCCGAGTCCGCAGCAGCGGAAACTGAGCCTCTTTCTTCTAGGGTCTCTGAGGGCAGTCCTGCTGGCTCTGGTGTGGTCCCCTGCCTGTTCCTGAGTTAACTGCTGTGCTTCACCGGCTGTAGGTCAGGTTGCCAATCCCTGAGTCAGGAGTGGATGTAACTCCCTGAGTGATCTGTGACCTGACAATGGAGTTGGTGGTAACGCCCGGCAGGAAGGTGGAGGGTAGTTACCAGCTAATGAACACTGGACGGCTGAAAGGGAAAATGTCTACTTCTCTGGTCAAATCCAGTGATTAATTCCACACACTTTAGAGGTACTTAGAAGGTCACCATCTTTCCCTGCTGGTCTTCCACGATGCTGCTTCTGCATACTCTTGCTCCTCCATCCAGCTTGGGGGCAGGAGGTAAGAGCCCTTGTTCCCCAGGTATCCTTTGCTCTTGTGGCCACAGGATTGCGCACCCTGACTCCTCGCCACAGGACTGCGCACCCTGACTCCTCCGTGTGCTGCTGTGATTCTGGAACCGACACTCTGCCACTCTGAATCACAGATTTCTCAGCTGCAGATAGAGCTAGTGAAGTCCATTTAACCTCTTTCAGGAGACAGGAAGTGGGTGGCGGGTGTCAGGCCTGCGTCTCCTCCTTAAGGCTGGGACAGCTCTGAAGAAACTTTACAGAGTAGGGTTTTGTTTGTTTTGCTTTGTTTTTAGTATCTGTTTGTTTTGAACACTTTCAGTGCTCAGAACGATGAAAGGAAATGTTTTAAAAGTGTTTGGCCGTCTGCACTCTAAAGACCACTGCCTCTGCGTGTAGACAGATCATAGCTCTGGCCCCGCCCCAGGAGTTTGTGTGTTTAACTTCTCAAGGGTTTCTACTGAGGGAACAAAAGCCCAGAAGTTCCCAAGCTCTTTGGCTTAATCCTCCCAAGAGTCATTGAAGCCTCTCAGGATTGATCCAGGAAGTGGAAGACACTTTTCAAGACTTTGCTCTCAAATTTGCTGTCTGTTTCTCCTCAACAAACCCACTTGAGGATTGTGTTCTCTTTTTTCTTTTTCTTTTTCTTTTTATGCTCCAGTGCCAACATAACACTGAAGTTCAGGAATGATGTCTAGGGTCACAGTGGCAGGAAGTGACTAAACAGGGAGGCATCTTTCCAGAATCTTCCCTCCTTCCACAGAGAGAGAGAGAGAAAGAGCTAATGAACTCTCAGGCTGGGAAACCGGAAAGAACAAGTTTTGACAGCATTTGACAGGAAGATGGCAATGTTTAAGCACAGGGTATGTGGACAAGAAGGAGAGAGAGAGACAGAGAGAGGGAGAGACAGAGAGAGATGCACTCAGGAATTGCAGCCACCCCTCCTGGCACAGGTGCAAACCGCAGGCTGGAAGCAGCACCGGATGCCTTGATGACCTCACATGTGAGGGGCCAGCGCTGTGCCTGGCTTGGTGTTCAGCTGGATTGAAGGTCGGAGCACAAAGGAACAGTCAGCTTTAAGGGAAACCGCAGATAAAAATTTGTAGCTGGTTGAGTAAGATGGATGAAGATTTTTAAAAGAAGGAAAAAACCAAAATCAAACTGGTTTCTGTGGATGGAAGTTCCTGCAAAGGAGACTCACCTGCTCGACCACAGCAGGGACCTCAGCAGCTGTGGGGGCTGGAAGGTCCCAGGTCCTGAGCCAAAGTACTTTGGGGCAACCATTAACCTCCTTAACAGCCACTGACTGGCCTTCCGTATGTGGCCTAACAGCTCTGTGGCCCTCGGGTAAGTCTTCGGAGTGCACAGTAGAGTCTTCCACCAACCACAAGACTGAGAATGACATCAGCCATGCCCACTGTGTCTTTGCTTCTCTGGCATCTGCCCATGTGTATGGAAAGGGTCTTGATTTATGATCTCCTTTGTTCTATTAACTATAAAGCTTCCCGGACTGTTACTCTATCAGAACACGATGTTTGTAAAACAAATAAACAAAACAAGACCAAACTGAGAACTCTGTTCCCAAGCCATAGTCATCCCTATAGGCTCCAGAATAAACTTTCTCTTATCCCCTTTGAGGCGACAGCTGTTTTTTTAAATCGAATTCAGCAGGTTAGAAATGGGTGGTTTTTGGTGGGGTGACTAAAGATGCCGTGTGGACTGGGGAATGCAGCTTTGTGATAGAGCAACTAGCTTCCACAAGGCCCCTGGAGCCAGCCCCAGCAGCAAACAAACCAACCGAAAAAGTATTTAATATGTAGCTTTTGTTTGGTTCACTTAGGAAATCCTAGCACAAGCTGGGCGGTGGTGGCGGTGGCGCACACCTTTAATCCCAGCACTTGGGAGGCAGAGGCAGGCGGATTTCTGAGTTCAAGGCTAGCCTGGTCTACAGAGTGAGTTCCAGGACAGCCAGGGCTACACAGAGAAACCCTGTCTCGAAAAACCAAAAAAAAAAAAAAAAAAAAAAAAAAAAAAAAAAAAAAAAAGGAAATCCTAGCACAGATTTTATGGAATGATGTGGTTTCTTTCTTTCTTTCTTCAACTTAAAAATAATGATTTATTCATTTATTTTTGCATGTGTATCCTTGTCATCCCCCACCCTACCTGTGTGTGTGTGTGTGTGTGTGTGTGTGTGTGTGTGTGTGTAAAAGTACAGACACATGTGGAAGTCAAGAGACAAGCTGTGGGACTGACTCTCTCCCTCTACCATGTGCGTGCTGGGGAATCAAACTCAGGGCGCACAGAAAGCACTTCTCCACTCTGGGCCACCTCCTAAAGCTCATACGGTTTCTTAATGGATATATCGACATCTGATCTATTTATTATAAATGCTAAACTAATAGGATAGTCCTTATGTCCATTTTCCTTTGCACAGATATCCCCCTCAGCCAGCCATGCTGGAGAGATGGCTCAGAGGTTAAGAGCCCTGGCCTGCTCTTCCAGAGGTCCTGAGATGGATTCCCAGCAACCACATGGTGGCTCACAACCATCTATAATGAGATCTGATGTTCTCCTCTGGCCTGCAAGCATTTGTGCAGGAAGAGTTGTCATATACATTAAATAAATACCCATTAAAAAAAAGAGTAAACAAGGATCAAGAACAAATGCTGCCCCTGGTAGAATTATTTTTAACCCACGTACAGTTCTGCCCATTTGCCTTGAAGTTGTAACCTAAATTCTAAATAATCTCAAGGTCTTCCTGAAAACTGCCTGGAGTCATTATTAGTTACATTCTTTGGTTCTCCGGCACTCTAAGACCTGACCAGCCTACGCTGTCCCATCATGATAAGCCGTGGTCATGTGCAGCACACCAGGGGAGGGAATAGATAGGACCAGACCACTCCTACAGAAACTTTGCTTGCTTGGGATCAACAACGGACAGTGGGGCTGACACTAGGGTGTTTCTCTCCAAAAGCCCAGGGTGGAGAGTCCCCTCCAAGAGCCATGGGCTGCTGCATAAGATGCTGGCCTCTCTGGGTGCCAGCACCCCAAGGTGGATAACATTGTCCACTCAGCAGGTGGGGTCTCCACGAGGTTGAGAGACAGAGAGAGACTGAGAGAGACTGTTGGGTCTGTCACTAGATCCAAGCCATTTCAGTTTCCAGAGTCTGTGGTTTTGAAAGCTGTCCAACGTTTTGCAGTGATGAGTGTATTATAATAACTGAGTGTCGGTGGAGAACTACAGAGTGAGCCGCGTCACTCAAACCTGCCTTTTAAAGCAGTTCTTTGTGTTCTAACCCATTTACTCATTTCTGTGTTTTCCCTCTTAAAGTCCCAGTGAAAATGGAACTTCACGGACGCGTGTGGAGAGAGCATTAAAGAGAAATTAGCTATCCCATGTTCTGTAGTCACTTCCCAGGGAAGCCATACAGCTAATAAAATGCCCAGCCAGAGCTGGCACACACACTGCTGATGGCCTCGGCAAGCACTGACCTTGGCACCGTGACAAGGGCAATGTTTCCAAGTGGTTGAGCACTTCCTGAACAAAGTGTCCAGTGTACAAGGAGTAAGCAGGCTCTTCATCTGTCGAGCCTGCGTGCTTTCTGGTTCCAGCAGCCTTCCCCACGGCCGGGGTCAGAAAGCAGGGGCACCAACCAGCAGGGCCTCTTGGACAACCTGCTAGTCTTGCTCATTCCTTTCAGAGGATTCTGGGACTGAACAGGCTTGCCGGCCTCTGCCATCATCTGTCATGGCTACAGTAGAACTATTTTAAACTTATGTCTGGCTAGCTTATGAGTGAATGAGATTCAGACTATGGTTATTTTATTTGGCTTTGACAATTATTGGGGGGAGTCACCCCTAATCTACTTTCTAACTGCTGGCCTGGCTACCTTATCTGCAGTGGTGTACCCCAGATACTTGCTGTTTCTCCTAGCCATGTGCTCATGGTCCATCTCACCCTCATGGCACCTTCTCTTCTCTCCTCCTCGTTCTCTCCTCTCTTCCACACTCAACCAGGTAACTCAAAAACCCACCTACCTCTAATCCCTCCAGTGATTGGCTGTAGCCATTTTTATTTAACCAATAGTTTTAAATTAAGGAATAAGGTTTGCACAATAACAGCTGGTAAATGTGTGGATTGACTCGTAGGCTTAGACTTCCGAATTTACTGTGACAATACATAACAACAGACCAAACCTCAACACATGGCTCCATGGCTTCCCTTCTGCATCCCTGCAAAAGTAGAACCAGATAGGTTATTCCTTTAGGCTCTGGTAAGATCTGAGCAGGGGCATTAGCTCTCCCTGTGATGCAAAAGGGAGCCTTGGGCCACATGAACAATACTCTGTACGGCAGGACATCATCAAACACTGGCAGTGCCAACTTTTTGAAATGGACAGGTCACTAAGTCAGTCCCAAGTAGAGCATGCACAGGCTTTGAGGACAAGGTCCTTGAGATGAAATTCAGTAGGGGAATAAAAAGGGACAAAGAACTCCCAGAAATGCACCACACATGCAAAACTCAACTGGCAAAACCGGTTTCCTCATCTAGGCCAATGAGGCTATAGCTGGCCAACTTAGCCTTTCTTTCTTTCCTTCTGCAAACATCCAGTGAACATCTAAATTACCTCCCAACCTCACAGGGAGGAGCTGAGCATTCTGGGTTCTGGAGACAGAGTAAACAGCTAAAGTCCCTGCCTCGCTTATATTTTAGAAAAACAAGAAATTAGCAAATAATTAATAAACAGTGGTACTAGATGCTAAAAGGCATGGGTATAGGCATGTGTGAGCAGAGATCGTATCTGAGGAAGCTTCACTGTGACCCTCTGGGTTGTGTATTCCAGACCAAAACATGTAACAGCAAGGCGGATAGTGTCTCAGGGATGGACAGAAGCCAGAAGAGATGAGAGAGGTGATCAGAGAGGAAAGGGGGTTGCATTTAATTCTGAATGAGTATGGAAAACTGTGGGTCCGGTGGATAACATGACTGTGGGTGTGAAGTTGACCTTGGGTCTTCTACTGAGAACGGAGCATGGCTGGAAGGCACATGAGCAGAAAGGTCACTGAGCAAAGCTCACCACCACTCAAAGCAGGAGGTGGCAGCGGCTGGGGGTCTGCACATTTTGAAAGTAAAACCTATAGGATCTGCGGCAAATTAAGAGCCAATGGTTCTTTGGCCTAAGAAACTAGGAGTTAGATTTTCTGAGACTGTGGGTGAGGCTGGCCTAAAAGAATAAGGTTCTGAACATGCAGTGTCTGAGGCAGAAGTGTCCAGTGGGCAGTGGGAGGAAAAAGTCTTGGGTCCGAGCTAAAGATAAACCTGGGAACGTAGGACTGTAGGGCAGATGACTGAACCATCAGCAAGGTTGATACTAGCAAGAGACGGTGGGTGACAGTGGAGAAGAGACTCGGGGACTGAGCCCAGGCAGCGAAGGCTAGCAGAGCAAAGAACTAAGCAGGAGGAGAGAACACACAAAGAACATTTCTAAGGAGGACCCGCTGGTCAGTGTCACCAGACACAGCTATCCAGTGAAGCATAAAAATACCTAAGAATTAGCCGTTGAATTTTGATATCCTTGTCCCTGGAACCCCACTGGGATTGAAATATCCCTGTGGCCTCATTTAGATGAGGATCACACGCCCTTTTAGTCCTGTCCCTGGAAAAGCTGTTGGTGACTGCGAAGTCAGTCTCCCCAGTGACTTTAGCACAAATAGTTTTAGAAATTAAGAGAATTCCACCTGGGCTAGGTGAGTTCGAGAGGAACATACAGAGTGCAGACGGCAGGCCTGGGGAAGGAAACACCACTCTTCCGTGTATCTGTGGGACGATGGAAGAGACCCAGTAGAGAGGCAAAGTACTGTGACACACAGAGCGAGGGAATGGCAAGTCAGGGAGAGACTGGGTGGCCATCTGTAGCCATACCGCCCTGGCTGTGCTGATCTTAGAAGCTAAGCAGGATGGGGCCTGGTTAGTACTTGAGGGGACAGAGACAGCCTGGCTCAAGGTTTCTCACGCTCCTCAGAGAGCCCCTCAGTAAACCTTTTCCATCTGTGCTTCCTTCCACCCAAGACATTTTCCTGTGACTGTAGATTTTCCAAATATTTAGTGATAATAAATCATAAAAATTATTTTCAAATGCTTCTTTGATATACATATAATTTTGCCATTTATTAAAGATTAAGGCCAGAAGGCTGGGCGGTGGTGGTGCACGACTTTAATCCCAGCACTTGGGAGGCAGAGGCAGGCAGATTTCTGAGTTCGAGGCCAGCCTGGTCTACAGAGTGAGTTCCAGGACAGCCAGGGCTACACAGAGAAACCCTGTCTCAAAAAACCAAAAAAAAAAAAAAAAGATTAAGGAAATACATATTGCAATGAGGTGGGTGTGTTTATTTTTACATAAAGAATTAAATTTGGCTGAGTGTGCTTCAGGATAAAGAGTGTCTTACATTGTTTTCAGAGTCAGCTGAGGTTTGGATTTTATAATTACCAATGCTTTGAATTTCCCTTCATGTAAACATGTGGTACAGCAGGGCAGTGGTGGCGCTCGCCTTTAATCCAGGCACTGGGAGGCAGAGGCAGGTGGGTATCTAAGGTCTAGGCCGGCCTGGTCTAGAGAGCAAGTTCCAGATAGCCAGGACTATACAGGGAAACCCTGTCCAGAGAGAGAGAGAGAGAGAGAGAGAGAGAGAGAGAGAGAGAGAGAGAGAGAGAGAGAAACAGAAACATGTGGTACTAAATGGCAGAACAAGACTCAGGGCTTATTACTTATACTTATGACATATTGGAAGTTCTGCCCCAATCCCAAGTCAAAGTGTATTCAACATTTTTTTATCACTCTTAAGTCAGCAATAAGTCCAATAGCAACTTTTAATCCATTATAATCCAAAGCCTGATACAATATAATCCAAAGACCTATTTTGATACATGCTGAGGAACAATGATAGCAATTTATTTCAAGTCTTTGTTTACTGTTACTAAGCTATTGCATTTCTGAAGGAGCAGAACTGTCCATACCATGAAAACACGGCAATTCCTAACATGCAATGGTCTCGTATCTGAGGTGTCCCAGGCAGTGTTTGTTGGCACTGCGTGGTGTGAGGGCCTGCTGGGGACATAGTGTTCAAGATCTGTGTTCAGCAGGAAGGCTACGGTGACCACATATGATGCAACATGGGTGGATGCTATTGGAAACACCCGGGGTTTGTTACCTGTTTGGTTGTGAGTTAACGGTTGTTGTGTGTTCAATAACCTTTTACTGTCTGATTCCTGCATACAGTTACACAACCAGAGAGCAGTGGTCCTCCGCCTTCCTGACACTGTGACTCTTTCATACAGTTCGTCATGTGGTGGGGACCCCCAACCATAAAGTTATTTTTGCTTTTACTTCATAACTGAAATTTTGTTACTGGTGTAAATTGTAATGCAAATGTCTGATATGCAGGATCTCTGATAGGTGACCCTCGTGAAAGGGTGATTGACCTTCCAAAGGGGTCACGACCCACAGGTTGAGAACCACTGCCATAGAGCGTTGTACCACACAACTATGGGAAGTTGTATCACACTGGCCATTCAGAATCCCTTAGAGAACAAGTTCAAATGAATCCCTAGGCCTCGACCCAGAGGTTCCGAGTCAGTGGATAGAGAATGAGCTGAAGAACTTGCACTCTTGTAGCGCACAGCCTCGCCGATAAGGAGAACGCCACACTCAGGATTCTTCTGACAGCATTTATTGAACAGCTCTTCAAGATGGTGAGATGGAGGGAAGGACGCCGAGCTCAGAAAGCCCGCTGCTTAAATAGAGCTTTGGGAGACGTGCAGATCCCTCATTGGCTCAAATCTTTCATCCAAGTGTCATACTCGGTTTTCGCGCCATGCGCAGGCGCATTCTCAAGTAAAGCTTCCGTGAAGAACCAGGAAGCAGAAGCCTGCGCCATCTTATAATGGCGAATGCGGCTCCTCACACACTCTGACCCAGGTGAAGTTGGAATGGTCTATCAGGATTCGGGCCCATGTTGGTATCACCCTGCTGAGGACATGCACACTTCCTGTTAGATTAGAAGGTGGCTTGGGTGGACGCAGACGGAGGAGGTGGTGGAAACACTGGAGACCCGTCACCCACTATTCCTTCCACTATCTCAGTGCTGAAGGGAGCTAGGTCATCAGCCCAGAGTAACCACGTGGGAGGAGGCTTGAGGGTTTGAAGGTGAAATCATTGTCTTGGAGAGTGATCGGGAAAGCAGTGTCAGTGAGGCAGGCAAGCAGCAGAGACCCACCTGCAGGAGGTGAAGCCGGTCTTAAAGGAAGGAGTATCTTAGTTAGGGTTTTGCTGCAGTGAACAGACACCGTGACCAAGGCAAGTCTTATAAAGAATGACATTTAATTATGGCTGGCTATGACCAAAGCAAGTTTTATAAGGACATTTAATTGGGGCTGGCTTACAGGTTCAGAGTTTCAGTTCATTATCATCAAGGTAGGAGCATGGCAACATCCAGGCAGGCATGCATGGTGCAGGAGGAGCTGAGAGTTCGACATCTTCATCTGAAGGCTGCTAGTGGAAGACTGACTTCCAGGGAATTAGGATGAGGGTCTTTTAGGCCACACCCACAGTGATACACTTCCTCCAACAAGGCCACACCTCCCAACAGTGCCACGCCCTGGGCCAAGCATATACAAACCAACACAAGTGGGTACAGTGAGCAGAGTGGTATTGAGCGGGATCCTGGTTTTGCCAGATCAGGAACAATGAAGGGAGGCGAGGGTCAAAGGAAGTGGACTGTGAACTGATGGGTGGGCGACGGTGAGGGACCAGACCCACAGAGGGCAATGAGAAGCTGTGGCTATTGTAAGGAACAAGAAGGTGGGAGAGCTATCCACTGTGGTCCCCATAAGGTAGGAGAATGTGTGGAGAAACAGCCTGGGCTGGAAGGGGGTGATTGTGACAGGAGCCTTAGACTCCTGAGTTGAGATCACGGGGACACTGGTTGGCAATGCCAATGTCTAGTGCACTCCACAGGCTCGGCAGCACTACAAAGATAACACTGCTGGAGAGCAATGGACAGAGGAAGTGGGAGACTGGGGACCATGAAGAGGATGTCTGTGAATAACAAAACACCAAGTACCACAGTCAAGAGTGCTGTTGAAAGTAGAGCGCTAGGGCTTTCAAATCCTCTTGATAGAATCCAGTGCTCAGAGGAAGTGGGAAAGCCCTGAAACATACATTCTGGGCCCTCAGCATCGATGGCCCTTGCAGGGGAGGGGCTGTGGTTGTAGACATAGGGCCCACTCTGTGACAATAGTCACCAAGTCAGGACATAGCAGGCAGACACGTAGCAGGGAAAGGCCATTCCTGGCACAGCAGCACTGCCTGAAGCCTTAGCTTTCTGAGACCATCCAGAATTCTCCCCAGAACAGTAGAGCAAGTTCCCAAAGCGTAGCAGGGCTGTGCTAATGTCTCCTCCAACCCAAAGACTTCTTCAGTGGCTTTTCTCCAAACTAAGGCATTTCTGCCATGCCCTGCTGGGAGGTGGGTAATAGTTGAACCACACAAAACTAACTCCCATCTAAGCACAAAATAACCAAGAACAGGAGAGAATAAGGAAAGGAGGGACGCATTATAGGCAAGTTGACCATGCTAACCCTGAAGATAGGGCTATGGAGGATTCTCCCCATTTTCTTATTTTAACTTTCTAAAGTTTCTAAAATTAGGATATGGTGATAATGCACACATATATGCATATATAACATATGATATATTATAATGCATATAATGCATGTATATATGCATATATACCATATGATATATGATAACACATATATTATTGTGTATATGTGGTGATGTACACACACATACACACACACACACACACACACACACACACACACACACACACACACACACACATGTATATATCCTAGTAGTCATTCTGTTGTTTGTAAAACAAGGGGCACAAACCCTCAGAGGACCATTCCAGGCAGTAACTGTGGCTCCTTACACATAGCAGAAGCCAAGTGTGCTTAGCAGAGGTAAGTATCAGACAGCACAGAAACTTTGCTTTCGCACTGCCTGACGGCAGCAACCTCAGGTCCCGTTTATGAGTAGCCAGAGCCACCAAACCACAAGAGAGAGAGGTGGGTATCATTTCCCCTGACCTAGGTTGTGTTGGCCAAGGGGTCTTTATGCCTTTATTGCCTGTCTTCTCATGGCAAGGAGCTATGTTCCTAGCCAGTTTCCCTAGCACCTGCCTAAGACAAAGTCAGTTTTTCCCTTATCCCAGTTGGGGTGTTAAATACTAGGACAGAACCACAAATGTCTCACTTACTGGGCCTGGAGGTTTGAGATCATAATGTTAACTTCCCAGCACCACGGATCAAGGACAGGTCACAAACAAGACTGTAATATAAATAAAAGGTATCTTTGGACACTTCCCTGAAAGGAGAGGCAGGGCAACCTTTTACCTGGATGCCCAGCTTCCTAGAGCCCCATGAGGTAATTCTCTATCCTGAGTATCTGTCCCTGCCGAGTACATGCCTGGGTTGTTGTTCGACCTGAGAGGCTCATTTGCTTCCTGGGGTGGGAGTCACTGAGATCCACTCCCCCACCCCTATTGAAGTTGTGTCTTTATCCCGGCCTCTTTCTGGAACGATACTGCCTTAATCAAATAAGCACGATGTTGGTGAGAAAAACATTAGGTTGGCCTTTAGGATATGGATAGAGGATAATTTGTTATTGCTGTTGTATGTTCTGTATGGTCCAGAAACTGATCTAGGATGGCCATACAGTTGGCTTTGAATGAGTGAATTTATTAAGTATACAGCAAGCCAAAGTGACAGAATAAATAGCAAAAGATAGATCAATAGATAAATGATAGATAGATAGACAGACAGACAGATAGAGCAAAACATCATCAAATCATATTCCCAAAACAGCCCACAGACATCAACTGGGGAAGCCCCATTGGGGAATCAGCTAAGGCTCCCCCATGGAGAAGTCCTGAGCAGAGCAGAGAAGCTCAGGTGAGGTTACAAATCAAAGGACAAGGGACGGAGGGAACAGCATCGAGCCTGGTACCCACAGCACCCGGCAGACACTGACTTGGGAAGTCAGCACGGTCAGTGGGACTCCCCAGTCGAGACTTTCTGCATGGTTGAGCTTCCTTTGGCGTCTCGTTCTCACCGCAGGGACATGTATGTATGGCCACAGGGACATGTGTGTATGGGACAAAGCCTCTGCTGGAAAGAACCCGCCTTCTAGCAACTCTCAAGGGCCTGGTGTTTTCATTTTCGAATTGTCTGGCTGTTCTCTCCTTACTGCCCCAGAGTTAGGGAAGCCCACCCATCCCCAAACAAAAGGCCTCGGAAACCGGGAAATGAACGTGCTGTCCATGAGCGATCTGCTCCAGGGTCAGCCTCTCAGCCAGCTCAAGCCCGTGACAACGTTCCCATATAACGTGCCTCACGTAGGGCCTGTTGATATCCACGGCCATGGGTTTCACACTGGCATCTTCATACACGCATGATGTATTTCCTCCCCTTTTCCCCACTGCTCCCCCGTTTACCTGTCACTCCTGCTGAACCCAATCCCTAGAACCCTTCCTACCCAGTCCCTCTTCTCATCCATTTTCCCTCTTTTGCTTTTCCGTCTTTTCTTTCTTTTCCTTTTTTGATAGCCCAATGAGCTTCATTAAGGTTCTGGGTGAGGGATTATTTACAGGAACACTGGTTATGCCACTGAAGAGACTCTCCCTCCCTCCCCCAGAGACTATTAAGTACCTATAGGGACTCAGGGAGGGGTGACCTACCTGGAGTGAATATTTGGAGTAAAGAGTCAGCAAGCAGTGCACCTAAGATAATATTTACTTATATTTTAAATCCGTCTCTTTAAAAGGAGTATGGACTTCCTGGAAGACTAAATTACGTAGAGTCTTTTGTAGTGCGATGAAGCATTTTAAAATAAACAGGAGGGGGAAAGAAAAGAATGAAATAATACAATAGGGAAGTGATCTCAACACACGCAAACATACATACTTGCACAACACACTCACACACATGCATGCACACACACCATACACATACACCACACACACAAACATACACACACATGTCACATACATCACAAACACATACACACGTACCCCACACACATATACACATGCCCTCACACACATAGACACATATCACACATACAACACACATACACATATACATACCACACACACACATAGACCCATACCACACACACATACACACACACCATACACATATATGTTGCACGTGCGCGCACAAACACACACACACACACACACACACACACACACCCCTTTCACTTCCTCCTCTCCTTTGCTGTGTGTGGAGGGTAAGATGAATTAGTTTGACTAGGATACACCTTCATTCAGACTTCCTCAACATTTGGTTAGAGCAGCAGTTCCCAGAGTTCCCTAGGAACCCTTGAGCTGCTCTTTGGGAGTCCTTGAGATCACGACTCCTTTTATGATTTTCTCCTTTACTACCTAATTGAGCATTTTGGCGATCACGTGATGTGGGATGTCACGACTCCATCAGGAAGGACTCTGTGATCTCAAACACCACGAAGTGCTTGTAGACTTGCAGACAGTTCCCAGTGTCCTTTAGCATTGCAATGGCCCCGTGCTCCAGGGTGGGGAAAACTAGCTTAACTTTGTGGGACACAACACTGCAGAGTTGTCTGACCAAAGAGTTTATTTTTGTTTTGCTCTGATTGGTCCAACACCTGTTGTGAATCTATCTGGCATCTGCCTGTCCGGAGGTTAGTCATACCCAAGCCAGAATTCCTCTGGCCAAGGAGTTTCTTGGCGTTGCTCGTGTGCATGCTGGGTAAAAGGGAATGAGAGCCTCAGTCCAGAACATGGCCCCAAAATCACAGGGCTCAAATTCCACCTGCTACTCACTCCCTGGACGAATTATTGAACATCACTGTTCTCTGTGTTCTCCGTGCATAGGCTGGTGGTCTTAGCATGGAGCTTGTAAACATAAGTGCTACAGGAGAGGAAAAACCTTAATCTCCCTGTGCCAGATATGGTCTGGGGTCAGGACCAATTGGCAGGCTACAGGCCAGCACTGTGATCTGAGGCAGGTCCCCAGTCCGTCACAGACTTCAGTTCGCCCGCATATGTGTTACTGACTCAGCGAGGCAAGCTCTAACCTGAAGGTCTGTGACTGAGCACACTGGTTAGGACGGTGGTACACGCCAGGAGCCAAGCAGACAGGGAGACCAAGGGTAAGAGCCGCAGGGCCTGGGAAGCGTCTCCAGAGAGGAAGAAGCTCTCAAAATAGAGTGGTTGGCCTTTAGGGCAGTGTTTGTCTCATACCTCACCCTACCCAAGTGGGAAAGAGCAGAAGAATGGGCATGGTTGTCACAATTACCTGTGTCCTCTCCAGGCTGGTGTGCCCCAAACTGGCTGACTGAGTGGCGTGTAGCTCAGCAGTAGAGCCCTTCTGTAGCATCCCTGATTGATGCTAGCATCTGCAGCATCTCTGAGCAAATGAACAAACTGGCCACCTGAGGGGAAGGTCTGGCTACAGAGAGGCGCAAGCTCTTGTAAAAGAACCTCAAATGAGGTCTGTCCCTCACCCAGCCTTACAGATACCACATGGACCTTGACCTGGTAAGACGCCATAGCAGCTGCTGCTGCCTGAGTTCCCACTCTGCGATTTCACCACCGTTGGGTATGAAGAACTACACAGGATGGAAATACCCTAAAATTCAAACCTAAGAGAGTGTCCTGAATCACTGCCGGCCTGGTGGCGGCTGTCTGGGGCATGTGCGTCTCTCATAACATTCCCTCCAAACTGAAACATTTGCCCCAGTAAGGAGAATCCCAGGAACCTCAAGGGCTGGAAGGAGGTAAACAAAAAAGTCAGTATATCTCAGAAGAATGGAAGTCGGAAGATTCTTGAGGACCCTACCAACAGTATAAAAGAAAGAAAATGGTTTCTGGGGCTGGAGACTGAGCAGCCAAACCAGGGAGAGAAGGAAAGATGTTCAGAGTGTTCAGAGTGTTGAGCTGTCTGCCAGCTGTGCAGAGGCTCAGGGATGCTGTGTTCCAGCATCCTCACTGGCACAGGGTGGGCTATCATCTGGCAACACAGCTGCCTTCGAGCTATCCTTGCTCCTTGTTAGTAACCGTTCACGATACTCCTGCTCGTAACCTCAATAAAAACTCAGTGGCTTGTCAGGGAAATGCAAATCAAAGCTACTTTGAAATTCCATATTACCCTGGTCAGAATGACTAAGATCAATAATACAAGTGACAGCTCATAGTGACAAAGACGTAGGGCAAGGGACACTCCTCCATTGCTGATGGGAGAGGAAACTCGCACAGTCGCTATGGAAGCCAGTATGCGTGTTCCTCAGAAAGATGAGAATCTTTCTACCTCAAGACCCAACTCTACCACTCTTGGGCATACATTCAAATGATGCTTCATCCCACCACAGAGATACTTGCTCAACCAGTTCATATCTGCTCTATTCAGAATAGCCAGAAATTGGAAACAGCCTAGATGTCCCTCAATAGAAGAATTAAATAAAGAAAATGTGATGCACTTTTTAAAATTACATCATGAAATTTGCAGGCAAATAGATGGAACTAGAAAAAAAAAATCACCTTAAGTGAGGTAATCCAAACCCAGAAAGAGAAATATGGTATGTGTTCATTGTTATCTGGATATTGGCCACTAAATAAATGATAGCTAAGCTATAATCTGTAGACCCAGAGAGGATAAGCATAGAGAAAGGGACTGGGGGTGGGGGGGGACACAGGGATCTCCCTGAGAGGACAAAAAGAATAGATGTTATGAGTGGAGTGGAAGTGGCCTGTGTCAGCCACACTTTTACAGGTGACCACAAGGAGGACTTACTTTCCCAGACCGCTTCTAGGGAAAAACTCGATTGGCCTGGGATGTCACCTCCCCTGGGCAAGTTAAATCTGGGAACACCAAAGAGAGTCTTGCTGTGGGAAAACCCTGCTAATTAAGGTTGAAGTCTACCATTGTCCTGATGGCTTACTGGGCTGAGCATGAAATGGAGGACTCATTTACTAGCAGGACTCTGCCTTCTCTGACCTTGACTGAGGAGTTCAAAAATCACTACACATCTCTACCTGCAGAACATCAGAAAACCCTGGGTAAGATTACAGGTTCGACTTCCTGTCTCCAGACCTTTGCCCATCTTGGATATTCTGACCCCTGTACCCAAAACTATAATCCTTGAATCACCCCCAGTAAAGTGAGCTGTCTCCCCACAGCTGGTCCCACGGAGTCATCACAGGGCTTCTCATCATTACCCTATGGCAGAGCCATCACAGGGCTTCTGAACCCCATGCCCACCATCTCTGCTCCATTTGTCCTGATGGACTGATACCAGCCCACAATCCCTGAGGGCAGGGAGGGTCAGGGCCACACTGTTTAACTCAGAGAAGATTGGCTTTGGGATTTGTCACTGGGGAAATGTTTCTGAGGACACAGCATTGTAAGAGCTCTATCATTTACTAAGGCCTGTGGGTAGTGACTCAGCCCCCTCTGTCTAATGCGGTCCTTCAATGAGGAATAGTTTTTGGTCGCTGGAGCAGAAACTGATACATAACTGGCTGGGGCTGGCGAGATGGCTCAACAGGCAAAATCACTTGCCACCAAGCCGGACAACCTGAATTCCATTCCCAGGACCTACATGGTGCAAACATAGAAGCATTCCTACAAGCTGGTCTCTGGCCTCTGGCCTCACAAGTGTGTCATGAGAAACACAGGCACAGGTCATCACTGACACTGGCCCAAGAAAATCTTTGATTCTTTTAGTCTTTGCTTCACAGTCTCGGCATACCTGTGACAGTTCCACATCAACAACAACACCTGGAAGCAGTGAGGATGGAAGGGATGACACTTGCCTAGAAGTCCCAGCCTCCAGTAAGTTCAACTTTTGCCTTTTTCAAGAGAGGCCAGGGGAATAGTTAGTTGCATCCCTGAAAACACACCAACTGGAATATCAAGACAGAAAGTAATCAGCTAGAAAGCCAGCATTCGCTACAGGGAGCTTTCAAGAGATTTGCTTGGGCAGCTGGACTGGTCCTGCTGTGAGAACTTCTGATTCAACGCCAGGAATCTGGGAGAGCCTCAGTGGACCCTTGAATCTGACATCTAGAACCCCAGCACTCCTGGATCCCAAATGACTTGGAAAGAGGGAGCCAGTGGCCTGATCCCCTGGTGGAAAGCATAGTGTCTGTTTTCAGTAGACATAAAAAGCCAAGCACATATGATGGCAGAGACATAGCTTAGCCATTGCTGAGCTAGATAAGAGACACATGACAATGACATAGACCTGAACACCAGGATCTTACAATTTGGTAGAGAGACAGCAAGCATGGAAGGGGAGAGTAAATGGGTCTGAGAAATGAACCTCAGCATGGAGAGACAGGATGTTCATGGCCATAAGGTCCTAAAGGAACAGGGCTAGCAGCCTTTCTGGATGACGGGCACAAGGCAGGAGGGGGCGTGGCCTAGCCACACAGAGGCCCCGTGCTACTGGAAGGAGCAGCCACCTGTACTGGTTAGTATTTTTGTCGACCTAATACTAGCTAGAGTCATCTAGGAAGAGGAGTCGCCTCCATCAGATTGGCTTGTGGCATGGCTGTGGGGCATTTTCTTCATTAGTGATTGATACCACAGAGCCCAGTGCACTCTGGGAAGTGCCATCCCTGGGCAGACGGCCCTGGTCCTGAGTTGTGTAAGAAAGGCGGTTTAGGAAGCCAATGGAGCAGCTTGTGCTTCAGTCCTGCCTCCAGACTCCTGCCCTGGTTTCCCTTCTTGATGGCTGAAATAAAAACTTTTCCTTCCCATGTTGCTTTTGGTTGTAGTGTTTATCACAGGAAAGTAGGGTGCTGCTCCCGGCCTAAAATCCTAACTGCCATCACAGATCCCAAATGCCTCCCCAACATATCCGGCACTCCATTAGCCATGTAAAACAAAGAATGGAATTTAACCAGATCCTACAAAACTCATAGAAGAGAGTTTAAAACCCACAGCTAACAACCACGAGCTTCATGTCTGCCACAGGTGATGGAAACTCTTGAGCTGGTGGATGAGGGCAGGTTGAGGAAAGGGGTCATGTTGTTCGGGACTTTCTTTGGATTCAGGAGCACAGAGGACCACCATTTTGCCAAGAAGCAAGATGGCGCAGGGTTGGGGTGCCTAGCTTTTCCCTTCACCTCATGTCTCCAACTTCTATTCCACTCCTCCAGCCGTTACCATATGTTCACAGATTTTAAACCACAAAGAAATGCCAGGGAAGCAACTGTGGAATCTTATCTTCAGCATCTTACTCCGATCACATTATTTAAAGGATGTCCTGCTCCCTCCACCGGCTCCCCCTCTGCGTTCAAGGCAGCTAGAGAGAACAGTCCACATTCCACATTTTTGACCCCAGGTGTTAGTCCTAGCCTCTTGTGTCGTTTTTTCTACTGTGTACACCAGACTACCCAGGCTCTCCCTGAGTTCCCAGAATTCCTTGGTCCCTCTCATCTCCCCCATCCGGGCACAGAGTTTATGGACACACCCCCGGATTTTCATTGGTTCTAAGGATTTGAACTCAGTCCTCATGCTTATGCCCCAAATGCTTTTACCCACTGAGCTATCTCTTTAGCCCAGCTTTGTGGATTTTTTTTTCCCTGAGACAGGGTTTCTCTGTGTAGCCCTGGCTGTCCTGAAGCTCACTCTGTAGACCAGGCTGGCCTCGAACTCAGAAATCTGCCTGCCTCTGCCTCCCAAGTGCTGGGATTAAAGGTGTGCGCCACCACTGCCTGGCTCTTTGTGGATTCTTAATGGCTGAGATTTAAGAGTTGAACCTCCCAGAGAAAACCCACAGGGTTGCAGCTAAGGGAAAGGCTCATGAATGTAGTCACCCCACCCCCACCCCAATACACACACACACAGGTGCATCCCCTGCACCCTGCTCTCTCCCACCCACACCCTCATACAGGGTTTCTCTGTATAGCCCTAGCTGTCTTGGAACTCACTTTGTAGACCAGACTGGCCTCAAACTCAGCGATCTACCTGCCTCCACCTCTCGATTGCTGGGATTAAAGGCGCGTGCCATCACCATACGGCTCCCTTTTTTAAAATTCACATGTCCTTCCTATCAGCAGCATCTCACACAAGATAGGAAAGGGGCCTTGGGTGCTATCCTCAACCTGCCTGTGCTTGAGAATAAAAAGACGCAAGGCCAATATCCACACGGGGTGATGGAAGGTCCCCTTCTGTCCACTTCGAGTCTGTTGCGGCTTCTCCAGTAGGCTGGCAGAGTTGCTACCTTTCTCTTTCTTTCTTTCTTTTTTTTTTTTTTTTGGTTTTTTGAGACAGGGTTTCTCTGTGTCCTGGCTGTCCTGGCACTCACTCTGTAGACCAGGCTGGCCTCGAACTCAGAAATCCGCCTGCCTCTGCCTCCCAAGTGCTGGGATTAAAGGCGTGCGCCACCACCACCCAGCTACCTTTCTCTTTCAACCCATGACAACATCCAACTTTTTGCATGTGGCTGCAAACCAGTAAGCTTGACCTAGTCACCCCCCCCCCACCCCCCCCCCCCCCCCCCCCCCACCCCCGCCCAACCTCTAGGATTCCAAACAGGCCTGAGGGAAGTCTGTCCAGTACTCTGGCCTCAGGGGAGCTGCAGGCTTCCAGAATGGGGTTGGAGTCTCTCCACATAGGAAGTCGGCTCCCCGAACCTGCTCACTCTGTCACAGCTCAGAAGGCTAGGGGACACACTTGGGGACACACTGGGGGACACAAGGACTGCAAAGTCAAGCACACAAAGGAAATGTAGAAAACCAATCGTTCATCTCTCCCCTGTCCTTCCCCAGGGAGACCAGACGCTTCATGAACCACACTCCTCTGGCTGGAGCAGGACACAGCTGGGGACTCCGAGGGAGGCATGACAGGAAGGGTGGAATGATCCAGGAAAGCAACTGAAACCACTTCATTTGTGTGTGAGCCAGCTCGTGGGTTTCTATGATTCGTCCCCACCCTTGTTAGTGAGAAACACAGCCTAGTTTCTACTCACTATTTCCTCAGGGACCACAAGTGGCTTCCCAGCCTGCGGGCCCCCAGATGACCTAGTCCACAGCTTTCTCTTTGTGCCCTGTGAATGGCACCTTGCCCAGCCATGACCATCTACAGAACTCAGTCAGAGAACTCACAGAAGACTGTTAAGCAGGACACTAGGGAGGAGGCTCTATGGTGATCACACCACTTGGCGTTGCCATAGGGACTGTAAAAGGCATCTCACCTGGGACCTGCCCTGCTCCTTCCCCCCATTCGCACCCACAGAGCTGGACAATAAGTGGCCAAGTTCATCCTATATGGCTCCTGGTCACAATCATGACTCACCAGACTGAGAGTATACACCCAGTCTGGGCAGAACCAAGTGAATGAGGGTATGATGGGAAAGTGTGGGGGTCACGGCTTTAAGGGACAGTAGGAACCACAGGGGCTATGCAGCAGCCAGGCCCAGCCTTGCAAGGCAAAAAGCAGTAGGAAAGGGGTGGGGATGGATTAACATTAGATCTGCCTTCATGCACATCCTTCCCTGGTGCCCAAGCCCCCCTGCACCTCGGTGCCTTCCTGGACTCTCCAGGATTTTTTCTAACAAGCTTCAAGAAAAGCTCCTACTAACGCAGTGAGTCACCATCCCCTGAGCACATCCCTTTTTGTCTTGTTTGCATTTTCTTCTCACGCTATTCCTGGGAGAGGGCATCGTCTGCATGTCATGGCCAAAGCAGCCCAGGTCACAACCCTCTCAAGGTCTCCAGACAGGGTCGGGAAAGCAAGTCATTGACCAAGACCCAGCATGGCCTCTCCCCCACCACACCCCTTAACCTCAAAAGAACACTTCTGATGCAACCAGGGCTTTTGTTTCTTGTTGTTATCGTTTTTTCATTGCAGTGGGGCCTTTCGTAGCCCAGGCACGACCCAAGATTCTGGACATTTAACTGTTGTCAAAGATCAACCTGGAAGTTGGAATTCATTGTCTCATGCAAAGGTGTGTGCAAAATGAAAGCTAGCTTTATTAAGAGTGAGCGGGGGATCATGTGTTTTCCCTAGGCTCTCCACCTGTTTTGGGGGTAGTTAAAACGGCTCTGGACATCTCTGAACTCGGCTTTGACCTTGAGTAGCTAACTGTTAAGTCGATGGCCAGTTTTACTAGCCTCGGACCCTGGTACTGTTAATTACACCCAGTTCTCTCTGTCCTTGAATTTACAAGAGCAGCTCTTCGATTTACCACGGCAGATAGTTAACTCTGTCAAGGCCACCAAGCTGTAGTTCTTCTTGGTGGGCTGGTACTCAACTCCTTGTCTGTGCGGTCCCTGTGGTCTTGGAGCCTTCCTCACGGATAAGTAGGTTACCGTGAGCATCACTGGAAGCCAGGCTGTGTGAAAGGACACGGTGCCTTAGATGTGGGTCTTGGGAGCTTTAAAGCGCTCAGAGCCCCGACTTTCCTTTTACCTGCCTAGCTTGGTTATCTCATCTCTAGCTCCAGCCTTCTTATTTACCTTCCTCTTCCTCACTATCTCTCTTCCTCACTCTGCTGCTTTGATCCTTAATCTCCCTCTAAACTTCTTTACTCTCTCTGTAACACATGTGAGCAACAGGCAGTCTTCACAATGGCCCCTTTTCAATGCTCTCCTCAGAGAGCTGTCTCCTGGGAAAGAAGCCCCAGCACCAAAGGGTAACCTCAAACACACGCATTTCCAGGCACAGCGGTGGGTTTCAAGGGGGTGTCAGGAGCCCCACCTCACTGTCTATGTCACAGCCCCCAGTCTCCTGCCTTTGTGGACAAGGTGCATCATGTCACCCTCCTGGAGAATCGTCCCTTACAGAGAAATACAAAGCTGTCATATTGCAGTAGTATTTAGTATTTAGCATGCTGTACTGTTTTCTCTTTCTTGGGCATCAGTGATAACAGCAGAGGGGTAACACTTCCCCTCCTGTCTGGCCTAGTCAACCCTCTGATGATTTCTACACAAGTCAATTAATTAGGAAACTGCAACTGTTTTGGTTTTTCGGTTTTTGGTTTTTCAGTTTTTGGTTTTTGGTTTTTGGTTTTCTTTCCCCTCCCCCGCCATTTTTAATCAACAGCTCTCCTGAAGCATCAATTCAAATACCATGCTAGAAGCAGAATGTTTCCCCAATATGCATGAGGCTCTGGGTTCAAATTCCAACAAAAATAAATACATTTGATTCAGAAAAGACACAATTCATTCATCTAAAATGCTCAGTTCATTATTTTTCACATATTGATGTAATTTTCATTATTATATAAAAGTCCCTATATTAAAAAGCCTATATAAATGTGGCTATGTGAAATTAACTCCAGTGGCTGTTAACAATGCAATCCAAGCACGTTAACAATGCACTTCTCAGGAAGCCACTGTCCTTCTCTCTCTCTTCCCTCCCTCCCTCACCCTCCAAGCGAGGAAAAGCCTCTCTCTTCTCCAGCCCAAGCTTCCTTCCACGTGCAAATCTACCCTGCAATGCTCTCTTTCCTCTGTTGTAACCGCCAAAGGTCCAGACTTGAAGGCAAGAGGTTGGCTTGATCCAGAATGCATTTCTGCTGCTGCCAAGTTCCTATGACAGAGCTTCCAGCTTTGAGGGTGTTCCCAGAGTGCTAAGCCCATGGCTTTGAGGGCCAGGCTGTGGTTCTTCAGTCTGAGGTTCTGTATTTGCCAGTCATCAGTGAGGGTCAGCAGAATGGCTTTGAGGGGTAAAAGCTTCCCACTGTGCTGGCCCGGTTCAGACACATGCTAGGTTCCTCTAGGAAGCTCTTCCATCTGGATGTTGGACTTTGAGTATTTGATTCCTTCTTCTCACCTTCTTTGCCTGTAGTTTCATACTCATCCTGACTCCTATGAAAAAACCTTCTGGAAACTGAATGTGTTCAGGCGCTATGTGGGTGCTGTGTTTCCACACTCTTCTTCCTGATTGTGGGGAGGGTGACCCCTGCATAGCATTAGACTCTCACCTCTGTGGTCTAGGGGTGCAGGAGGACCCTCCTCCAGGAGTCTTCTCAGAAAGGGAGAAAGGTAAATAGCCTTCTGGAAGTGACTGCACAATTGACAAGTGGCCTGACACTAGCAGGAGCATTGGAAGGCCCCTAGGGAGCCCTATCGGCTCTGCCACCAAAGCCATCCTTTGGGGCTGTCATTACTGCCATTGGCCGTGAAGATGGACAATCAACAGGCAAGATCCCTGGTGAGGATCTTCTATGTAATTAAATGTGCAAGCTTGTCCACCCACAAACGACAGACAAAAAAGCTCCTGTCTGGAAATGACTTCTTCCTAATCCTGAGTGACAGTGTGCTGTTGCTAGGTGCTTTTTTTTTTTTTTCTGCCTTTCAAAAAGAAGGTGACTAATGGGGTCAATTTAAAACACGTGTGCACATAGGCAGTTATTCTTACACTTTGATTCCCTTTAAAATATTATCTGCCAACACTTGGACTGTGTGCTGGTATGCAAATTAGACTCAATAAGGGAAGAAGCGAGATGTCTTTGCTCTTGAAAATCATATTTATAAGGTTAACAAGATCTATATATTACATTAGAGAGATGGGGTTAAAGTACAAGACTTTATAAATGTAGTATCTGGCAAGAGATTCTCTGGCATTCTTTCTGCACAAAATTATTGTTTGGGTTTTTTATGGTTGTTTGTTTGATTTTTGAAAGAGAATCACACTTTATAATCAAGATTGAGTGAGAACTTAACCATGTAGCCCAAGCTGGTATTAAACACAAGGCAATCCTTTTGCCCAGCCTCTCAAAGCCTGGGCTTATAGACAAGTGTTACCATGCCTGCCTGAGGGAGAAACTTTTCATCTATGCTGAGGTTTAGGTAGATGGAAAGAATTTTTTTCTATAAAACCGAACTATCTGGACTCCCACTTCAATGAAGGAGACATTAGAAGCTGGATGTTTGGGGTTGACATGCCGAGAACGGATGTAGGATTTTAAAACACAAGCTTCATTTCAAAACTAGAGCTAAACTACGTAGTCAATGAATTATCTGTTAAAACTGAGAAGGCGGGCACTCTTAGAGAAAGAATAAGAAGGAAACTGTTGCCCAGCACGACAGCATGAGTCTGTAATTGCAGTATTTGGGACACTAAGGCAGGAGGATTGCTATGAATTTGAGGTGTGCTACATAGTGAGAACCTGTCCTAAAACAAACAAACAAACAAACAAAGCACTAATGAATAAACAAAATAGGAATGTATTGAGAGAATTCAACCAAATAAAAGAAAATTTATGAAAGGAAGAAACCACACACACACACACACACACACACACACACACACACACACACACACACTCAAATAAAGTGATGGACTACCCTAAAAACAAACACAGAAAGATTCTGACTCCAGCCATGTCAGATGATGGGATACAATCTAGGAAATGTTCTGATTACAGAAGAAATCTCTCTGTTAAAGAGTGTCTGTTAAGTATTAAAATAGAAGCATAATTAAGTCTGTACTTGCTAAAGAGTCAGATGTCAGCCAAATATACTCGACACTAAATTCAGATGATTAGCTTGCCAGAGATGATGCAAAGACTCTTTGGCAGTTTGAACACTCGGAGCCTTCACTCCAGATGTGAAGTCACAACTGTCTGTCTTCATAGATATGCAGCAGGAAAGAAGAACAGAGCTCCAGTCAGGAGAATGTTAGAGGTTTATTTCTGCTTTGTTTTCATAGACAGGGTCTCAATGTAGACCCTAGACTGGCCTTGAACTTCCTTCCTCAGCCTTCAAAGTGCTAGGCTAAACCCACTACAACATGTGCTCAGGGCCCAAACTGAAAGCTCTTGACAGGTTTCAAGTGACAGCCATTAGCATGCCTCCAGCACACACAAAGAAGAGGTCAGAGTGGAGTTCAAATCTACACCAGGGTTTCTTCCTTGTGGTACAACTTGGGATAGGTTGGACACATGATCAATAGTGAATAATATTTTGAATGAGAAAATAACAGACGGTTGGGATTTTTATGTTGCCTGAGAATTTCTACTGATGCTCAAAGTGGAGATGGATAAATAGTGGCTATTCCCCACCCCCATCCTTCATAGAGATGTGACTCATTATCCAGGTGGGATCTGGCAAGAGTTGGTCATAGCAGCAGACATACATACAGATATACATGGAGCTGGAGCTTGGAGATGATTGTAAGGGATTGCCAGTAAGCACTATTGTGCATTTCTTTCCCCTTCTGTCTCATTGAGGCTGGGAAGGAATTGTATCTGCTTTGTGTAGCTATTTCCTTCAACTTGAAACACCCCACCAAAGGAAAGAAGGAGGCTCATGGGACTTAGAAAGCTCAGGACGCTTAGGAAACTTGCACTACCAAGGAAGCTCAGGAAGCTTAGGAAACTTGTACTACCAAGGAAGCTCATGAAATTTAGGAAACTTGCACTTCCAAGGAAACTCAGAAAGCTTAGAAAACTTACACTTCCAAGGAAACTCAGAAAGTTACAAGATTGACCAGGTTCCTCCCAGGGTCATGTAAGTGGTTAACAATTCATGGGAGGAGAGTATTATCCTTGGGAGTATTGCCTGCTTATTATGAAGGAATGTTCATAGATGAAGCTTTCTAGAATCTTGCTCATGCCTGAGAAGAGTTTTTGGTGATGCCTTTGAGTCACTCAGGCTTCACAAGAGTCCTCTTACCCACTTCCCTGCAATTAACTCCAATAAACTTGTTTCATGGAGCTAGACTTTGGTACAGCATCAATGCCAATCTGGGTTAGTAGATATTAGTTCACAACTTTCCAGAAATAGTCACACAACAGTCCTCCATGGCTGTGCCAAGAAGAATGGTTTCTCTGACTCAGAGAGTAGGAAAATCAGATAAGAAGAATTCTAGAATCTTTCCCCTCCCTGGTGGGTGTTTGCTGAGATGTAGGGTCTTGAAGATTTTAAGCAAATGATTTTTGGCAAAACTTGAATTTCTGAGTTTGGTAGAACAGACCTGATATGGTGGCCAAGCACCTCAAGGCAGGGGTCATCATGATGGGCCCTGACTACCATAGTGAAGTGAGCCTGGCATTTGATGACCACCCAGGGGCTCTCACTGACACTGGAGTTTAAGGGGAAGTCTGAGTTGGCCAGAGAAAGCATTCTGCCAGGTTTTGGCACTGCAGGGTACAGAATTAAGGCCTATTAAATGTCTTACAAGAGAAAGACCCAGTACTCTGGCATCAGAACTGAGAGGACCCTAGAGGCCTAGTTGCAGCAGCCAAGGCTAAGGAAGAAGGCACCTCATCTTCTTCCCCCTCATCCCCCTGCCACCCATTCTGAGCTGACTTAGGAGCCAGAGAAGCCAGTGAGAAGCAGGAACCAACGTATGATTATATCAGGCAGACTATGTAGTCTTTCTGAGGTTCGGTCAGGTCTAAGCTTGGGAGAAAGGGAAATATTGGAGCATTTTATGGAGAACATTTAAACTCTGGACATGTTTACTACTGTATCATGAAAACAGTTTATGGATACTTGAAGTGGACCCAGCAGTCATGGGATTGCCTGAGCACTTGACCAGGAAGAGACGATCCCATAAAATAGGGTAGAGGGGAAGGAAGAAAATAGCAGCGATCGTAACTTCCTGCCCAGTTGGGACACTTTATCCCACTCAGTAAGTGAATAGAGTGAATGAGTTTTTATATATAATTTTGACTCAGTGCTCCCTGTGCACCCAGCAAGACACGAGTCCAGATGTTGCCTTCCCGGCAGCTTCAGACAAAGGACAGTATCAGGTTCCTGCACCAGCTTTGGAGGTGTGGCTGGAAAGCCACCAAGTTCATGACTCAGGCAAGGTTGACCTCAGGCCACTTGTGGCTCTGCTCCCATACAGAGCAGGTTGACCTTTCACCGGCTTCTTATCACGACCCTGGCTGTGACTTTAACAACTTTAAGATCTCGAGGAATTAGACATCAACAAACCAAATAGCCAATTAAAAAGAGTAGGGTACAGAGCCAAACAGAGAATTCTTGACAGAGGAATCTCGAATAGTCAAGAAGTACTTAAAGAAATGTTCAGTGTCCTTAGTCATCAGGAAAATGCAAGTCAAAATGATTCTGAGACTCCACCGTATGCCCATCAGAATGGCTAGGATCAAAAACTCAAGTTCAGCTCATGTCAGTGAGGACGTGGAGCAGGGGGACACTGCTGGTGGGAGTGCAAACTTGGAAATCAATTTGGTGGTTTCTAGGAAAATTGATAATCGTTCTACCTCAAGACTCAGCGATACCACTCCTGGGCATACACTCGAAAGATGTTCAACCACAGCCCAAGGACACTTGCTCAGCTGTGTTCATAGCAGCTTTATTTGAAATAGCCAGAAACTGGGAACAAGCCAGATGTCCCTCATCTGAAGAATGGATAAAATGTGGCACATTTACACAGTGGAATACTACTCAGGTATTAATGACAAGGACATCATGAATTTTGCAGACAAATTGATGGAACTAGAAAGTATTATCCTGAGTGGGATAACCCAGACCTAGAAAGATATGGATGGTATATACTCCTTATAAGTGGACATTAGCTGTAAAGTACAGGATAACCACAGAAACCCAAAGAAACTAAGTAATAAGAAGGGCCCAAGGGAGAAGGCTTGAATCTCACGCAGAAGGGGAGGTGTAATAGACATCAGAGGTGGGTGGAGGGGATGAGCTGGGTGACAAAGTGGGCGAACAGGGGAACAAGGAGGGGTTGAGGTGTGAGGACGGGATAGGAGAGGGCTAGGAGAGAGAACAGAGATCAGTTGGGGGTAGGGGGTGGGGAAATCTCTGGACAAGCTGAAGACCTTGCAGGGGTGGCCCTAGATGAGACTCCTAACAGCTGGGGATACGGAGACTGGGTGGCCACCTCCTGTAGTCAGGTGGGATTTCCTGTGGAGGGAGGGGGACACCAACCCACAACACAGGACCTTTGACCCAGGTTTTGATGTGCAGGGGTGGGGATGGAGTGGAGACTGAGGGAATGACCAACCAATAACTGTCCCAACTTGAGATCCATCCCACAGGAGAGACATTATTAACGCTAATCTGCTATGCGTGTTGACAGGAACATAGCTGTCTCCTGAGAGATTTCATCCAGCAGCCGATGGAAACGGATGCAGAGACCCACTGCCAAACATTGGCCAGAGCTTGGGGAGTCTTGTGGAAGAGTGGGGGATAGAATTGAGGGAGCCGGAGGAGTCAAGGACGGTGGGAGACAGAATTGAGTGAACCAGAGGGGTCAAAGACACTACAAGAAGACCCACAGAGTCAACTGACCTGGGCTCATGGAGGCTCACGGAGACTGAGCCACCAACCAGGGAGCATGCAGGGGCTGGACCTGGGCTCCCCTACGCAGTTTGGCCTTGGTGTGGATCCCCTGGTGGTTAGAGGGGGGCGGCTGTCTCTGATTCTGTTGTCTGCCTTTGGATTTTCCTACCTTGCCCGGCCTCAGTGGGTTGGCCATGTGCTTGGTCCTGCTGTGACTTGTGTGCCAGGGTGGGTTTCTCCTCAAAGGGGGCTTTGTAGGGAAGGGCTTGTGAGGATGGGACTGGGAGGAGGGGAGGGAGGGACTGTGACCGGGATGTAAAGTAAGTAACTAGATTAATGGGGAAGTGCAAGAAACAACTTTGAGAATCACACTAGTCAAGCATACAGGTGAGCTGTGTGTTCAGTGCAGGGATGCAACCGCTTCCCCCTGGGCTGCTCAGGACACAGAGCAAGCTGGAGACCTCTGAAGAAGTAGAAGATACCCCTCCTGGTTCTGTGCATCAGGGGTGGGGGATCAAGCTGGCCTTTCATCTTGAGAGAGAGTAAATGTTCCTGTCCAAACCACTTCCCATGGCTCCCCAAGATCTCTTCTCTCTCCTCTTTTTTTTTTTTAAACTGTAGACAGGGTCTGGCTATGTAGCCCAAACTGGCTTTCAACTTGCAGTGGTCCACCGGATTGCCCCTACCTTCGGAGCCACTGGTATTACCGCCTGTGTCAATAGACTAGTGTCTTCTCTCTTTAGAAGTTAATAACTCATGTATTTTGTGATACAAATAAATAGGCACTGAGCTAACCTGGTATGGGAACCATTTTCCAGAGGGAATGACTGAGGCCGAGAGGCAGGTTGCCTCAGGATGCATTCCATGGTGAAACTTCGTGCAGCCAGCTGATAAGCCGATCGATCACATGTCTCTTGTCTAACAAACAGCAGAAGGTTTTCTGGAGCCACGGGCACCTTCAGAGAGTGAGCACAGGTCTCAGCATAGAGACCTAGCCAGGTCTAATGCCACCTCCTCTGACTCATGCCATTTTGCAAGTTACCAAAGGGTTTCAAGCCACCCGAGTGCTCATCTTTTATAGCAACCATAAGGAAGCACAGCAGATGTTATTATCCCCACTTACAGGCACAGAGAGTGGAAGGACGGGCCTGAGGGTGCACAGATATTAAAGGAGGAAGGCACCATGACCTCGGACCGAGCAGCGAAACCTGCGAACTTCCTTCAAAATGAGGTCATGCCTAGGCGAACAGAGCACAGGGGAGCATCTCGGGGGGTCCAGGCAGAGTCCCTCTGGGCAATGGAGCCGGGTCAGGAGGGCAGATGGTTTTCCATTTTTATACATCTTTTGCAGGTTTCTCCAACACTGCTCCATATGGGCTCGCCCTGGTAGGCAGAGCAGTACTTTGAGTCCCAGGAGAAGCCACAACAAAATGCCGCCCTTTCTTGGGTCCCCCGTTGTGTCCTAGGAACCTGTGTGCCAAGTTGGCTTTCCAGAGCTCAGGCTGTGCCTGGACAGGACAGCTTACTGGCTATGGAAGTGGCCGTGGGGTAAAGACATTTGCCATCTGGGAGCGGGTTTTTTGCCAACAACTACCATTTTCCTCTGCAAAATGTCAGGAAAGAAATGGGAGCAGCAGAACACGCCCCTCGACTCCCTTGCCCCGCCCCGCAGAACGGGGCCCTAGACCTCGGAGCTTTTGTTCCTGGTGTTGCTCTGCGAGCCTCTTCTCTGCGGAGGGAGGGTGTCTCAGTACAAAGACAAAGTAGCACCTAAGATTTGGCACATTGTGGGGTCTAATTGACAAAATTAGAACCAGGAGACGAATCGGCATCCCAGGTTTTGTTCAGATTGCTGAATGAGATGCCCAAAGATGTCTTTTTTTTTTTTTTTTTTTTTTTAATATTCAGCTGTCTCCGTCTTTTAACTTCAACGCCAGCCAGTGCTGAGGGTAACCAACGGCCACTGTAATATCTCGCCCGGTTAATTTCCACACTGAGATTCAGGAGGATGGCTCAAAAATGACTGTTTCTTCGGGGCTTTTTAATGACAAAGCATATTTAGACGGGCTAAATTTGGCCAAATAAATAAATGTAAGTTCAGAGCCTTCAATTTACCAAAGCATATTTCAAAAGCAAGAGGAGACATGAAAGGCAACAGCCCTACCCAGACCCTAATAGTTTCCAAGGAAAATTCCTGTAATCTTGAAGAATAATAAAAGCTCACAGATATATTTGGAATTTTTGAATGGTGGAACTGTTTCTGAGAGTTTTTTTTTTTTTTTTTTTTTTTTCCAAAAAACCAAGTGAAAAATGAGAACAAGGCCAAATTGTTTGGTAACGAGCAAAGAACCCTTTGGTTTGAGAAAAGGAGAAAGACTGGATGAAGACTGGATGAATCTAAATCCTGCACGGGGGCTGGCGGGCAGGTCCCAGGAAATGTGTACAAAGGCAGTTCGTGCCAGAAAAAAAAAAAAAAAAAAAAAACACATTCACACCTCAAACAAAGATATAAATTATAACTGTCTTCGCTGTGTTCGTTTGAGTTTGAGGCAGGCTAGACCCCAACTCAGCTGTATAGCCAAGAACCACCTTGAACTCCTGCTCCTCGGGATTGCAGGGTATCCACCACCAAGACTACCTTGTTATCCTGTTTTTAAATCAACTTTATGCCATATTGAGTCGTCTGAATTTTCTTTTTGATTTTTAGGTGCTGGTATCTTGGGCTTGGTGAGTAGAGCCTGCCAGGCATAGGAGACTAATCAAACCTCCCCACTCCCTGGACTCCACAAAGTCCAAGCCACTCAATTCGAAGTGGGAGAAAACCTGGGGGGGTGGGGTGGGGTCTGAGCCTTGGGTGACAGGATGGGTCGTAGATGGCAGCTGGGGTGGAGGGTGGCCTTACCACAGTGAGGCTGCCCAAGCACAGCACAGGCTCTGTAGAGATTCATGGTAGCCCTTCCTTCCCTGCCACCTCCAACCAATGACCTCAGGGACTGAAAAGATACACCACAAAAACATGTGTTGGATCCTGTTCCCTTTCAAAAACTAGGGAAAGACCTCCCCAAGTAAGGATTCTGTCACCATGTGGCTAGTTTCAAAAGAAAGACCCTGCACCATGCCCGAAGTGATTATTTCACATGTTTGTGCCAGAGCACTATGTGTGGGGCACAAGTGATTAACTCAACAGTGGTGAACTTCATCTGTGGCACTCTCCCTTCTCTGTCAGTGACACTTGACACCATAGTAGACACTGGCCTGTCACTCTCCTTACTGTAAGAGCAGGCAAGCTGCAGGGGCCTGAGCCATCCACCTTCATATACCACACACACACACACACACACACACACACACACACACACACGCATTGCTGAGGGAATCGGTCTTGAGAAGAGGGATGTCTGATAGAGAATCTGTGCCTTCAAATGTTTGTTGACCTCTGATTAATTGCCCAAGTCTGCCTCTAATCGTGAAGAGAGATTTGAATAAATAAAGCCCAGCCCTTGCATTCCAGAAAGGTTATAGACTCAGAGTGGACACAATTGACCTAAGACCTGAAACAAAGAAGAAGCAAACAGCTGAATACGAGGAATGAGCCTGGCAAAAGCTTTGCTTTCACTGGCTGAGTGAAGCTGCTCACATTACCTGGGACTGGGACAGGGACTTACTGATTCTTCCTCCAAAGGGCAAGGAGAGCTGGCACCTGAGTCCCAGCAGAAACACAGTGTACCCAGACACCAGCCCTTTCTTCTCCTACCCAACCTCTATGACAATGGCAACTAGCTTTCACCCCAACAGTTGTCCTCAGAAACACAGAGAGGTCTGGACACGCCACTGTCCTAGGAACAGGTATTCTGGGAAGAAAATAGGTAGAAAGAGGTTCATTTGTTTGTTTTTGATCTTTGTTTAAGGTGTTTAATTTTTTTGCGACTTGCCCAAAGTTAAATACACAACACACAACACACACACACACACTCTATTCATCTATCCTCTGTCTACCCACCCACTCATCTACCCATCCTTGTGCACACCAGCCTCGTGGTTCATGTATCCACCCACACATCTGTTACTAGTGGAAATCAAATAAGAAACCAGAGGCTCCGTGTATTATGGCATGGCATGGAAGGTTTCCTGTTTGAATTCAAAATGCCAACAGAGAAGAACACATGCCTCTTACCCCCAGCACATCCTCCCTGCCTTTCTTACAAAAGTCCCCAGTTTCATGAGAAACCTAACAAACCACATTACATAGGAAGGCCGCATCTAATTGGGTTTTGAGGAAGTACAGCCCGTCCTGTGCTGGTCTGCCTGACCCCAGCTCCCACTCAATACATTCTAATTATAGAGCAATAGACATGGAGCCTGACCCAGGATCTGTTTCCATTTGCCACGAAAGGCATATTTCTCCATAAACAACCGAGGGCAAGCTTGGAACACAGGTTTACAGACCAGACGTGTAGAACTTGGGCATGACAGTTCTCTGGAAATGTCTGCCATCCACCAAGAGGCCGGAAATACAGGAATAAATGTGTATTCTGGCTTCTTTCAAGCAAAATGATTTAATTTTAAGAGTTTCTAATTCATAAAACAGTCTAGCTAATTTTCCAAGGGGGGGGGAAATGGGCAGGTTTTTTTTTTTTTCTCTTCATTTTTCAAAGACTGTTCAGGCTATGGAAAGAATTTACACTCAATTTCCTTAAAGGTCTTAAAGGGGACAGTTACCTTATGAGGGATTAAACAATGGGAGAGGGGCAGGTTTAACATGAATTTAAATAAAGGCTTTAATTTTTAATATGAACTCTGTATGGCTTAAATTAGACATTAGAGGCAGGCCCGGCAGCATATGCTGTAATTCAGCACTCCAGACACAGAGCTAGGAAGATCACTGGAAGTTCAGGTTCAGCCTGGTTTCAGCAAGTTTCAGGCTAACCAGCATGACATAGAGAAAAACAGGGGCATGCGTCCCGGAGAGATGACTGGCTGCTTTTCCAGAGGACCTGGGTTCAATTCCCAGCACCCACTTGTTGGCTCACAGCACTCTGTAACTCCAGTTCCAAGGATCCAACGCCCTCTTCCAGCCTCCTGAGGACACTGCATGTCCATGGCACACACTCATGCAGGCAAAGCAACATAGATACTTAAAGTAAAATAAGTAAATCTTTTCCAGAACTTAGATGTCAGCTTAAGCTTCTACATTCACAAGTTTAAAAAAATCAGAAAAAAGAAGCTGGGTGTGATATACATGCCTTTAATCCCAGGGCTCTAGGCAGAGGCAGACAGAGCTCTATGAATTTGAGGCCATCCTGGTCTATAAGGCAAATTCCAGGACAGCTAGGGCTCTATTACACAGAGAAGCCCAGTCTCGAAAAACAAAACAAAAACAAAACAAAAGAAGAAAAACAAAAGCCCTTCTATATATACCAATGTTCTTCCAGTTTGGGAAGGAAGTCTTCCACAGGGTACAATTCAGTTCCACAGTTCCATAGATTATAGAACTATAGGTTTTAAAGTTTATTACTATGTATTTTATTAGGTGCTCTAGGCTGGCACATGTAGCCATGCCCTTGTGTGGGCACTAGGGATCTGAACTCATGTCCTCGTTGCTTTGCAAGCAAGGGCTCCTACCCACTGAGCTGTCCTACCCAAACAGTAACTGTTGAGTTTAAAGAAAAGAATGGCCATATCTTCATTTGTGAAGCTGGCATTTTCAGACCTATATGGTGGCCCTCTTTGCCCAGATTATATGCTGAGTCCTTGCATTGCACATATAGAATCAGATATATTGCCAGTATTACCTTGTATCATTGTATAAATTCTAAAGGCAGGAAACATTCTTGATGTCTCTTTAACAGACCCCACCTATTCAGTCTCCCTGTACTCTCCTTCTCTCATGCCTGCCTCCACCTCCATCACGTGTCCTCCTGGTGGACCACAGGCACCTGGCCTGCTTAGCCTTCTGTTCTAACAATACCACTCCAACCAA
Organism: Arvicanthis niloticus; assembly: GCF_011762505.2. Lineage (NCBI taxonomy): Eukaryota > Metazoa > Chordata > Mammalia > Rodentia > Muridae > Arvicanthis > Arvicanthis niloticus. The sequence continues at coordinate 48,540 of NW_023046380.1, forward strand.
GAGCATTTTTCTTTCCTCCTGGACCGCTCCTGGCCAAGAATGGTCTCCCCCAACCAGAGCTTCCTCTTATACCCCTCAAACAACAGATAAACAACCTGTTCCCTTTTAATTTAAAAGACTTCCTGCAGTCCCTCTGGGAGAACTGACAGTGGTTATCCAAAGGCCCAAGATCAAGGAAGGTATGAACCCTTAATGGACACGCCCCCAGCTCCCAAGGCATGCATCTGCTCAGAGCCCAGCTTCTTCCTCCTTCTGTGACTTCAAGTGGTGTCTTTCAGCTAGCATTGAATGTGGGACACCCTTTGGTGACTGCACATTTTGACTTGGTCTGCAGTGGAGGAAGTGGTTTCAGAATTCTCCGATACCCTCTCAGCAATCTCTGGGACACATAGATGTCACCTCCCCCGCCCACCCAGGGCCTGCAGCAGACTCAGATCACAGAAGCTACGTACTATTGAGCCTCCTCAACATATTCCTTAGCTTCAGGAATATGAGGGTAATGATAAATAATTAAATCATGAAATGGATTTATTTGCTGCATTACTGGGTCATTTATCTTGCTGGCTTGCAGGAGATGCACACAGCAACAAATTAGAAGTTTCCTGTGGAGTGCTCACCCAACAGACAGGCATTTGGGTCACTTTTCCCAGCTGCCTGCCAGTGTCAGGACTAAGCTCAACATGTCACCTACTGAGCATTAATTAGGGAGGGGCTGATTTGAAGAGCTTAAAGATGAAAGAGTGAGCCAGCCTGATGTAGATATTAGAGTTTACATTTATAGAGCCGGGGCTGGGATGAACTGCCTATGGAATTCTCTTCAGAGGGATGAGGACTGGAGACCTGGTAATTCAGACTCCTTGCAAAGAGCAATGGTTGTGAAAGGGTCTCAGGTGGCTAGTTTTCTTCCAGTGCGTGCCCTCTGCTTGGCCAGTTTGTGGGGTACATGAAGAGCAGTGTAGACAGCCAGTTGTTTTGCTTGTTGGTTTGGTTTTAGTTTTAGCTTTTATAAATATTTTAAACTATTTATTTTTATTTTACGGAAGTGTTTTGCCTGCATGTATGTAAGGTTGTCATGCATTTATGGTCTAAAAGAGGGTGTCAGAGTCCCCTGGAACTGGGGTTACCGATGGCTGTGAGCCACCATGTGGATTCTAGAAGCTGAGCCTGGATCCTCTCTCTAGAAGAGCAGCAGTGCTCTTAACTGCTGAGCCATCTCTCTGACTCCTGACAGTTTGTTTTAATGAAGGCAAATTGCTAGGCTTTGGGGAATCTTGGGGAAGTTCACTAAGTGGCACCCTCAGACCTAGGTCTTGCTAGAATGAATGCGCTCTGATGTACCTAGCTTAGTTGCACCTTCTAGCTGCGCTGTTGCATTGAATGGAACACAGGCTGGATAGGGGCCAATCTTTAGGAGCGTGGAAAGGCAATCGAGCTACAGTTTCAAGAGGAAAAGAGAGTGCCTTTCTTTCCCAACCCTGGACTACCCCTGGATGCCACAGTCACAGATCAGAAACACTGCTGAGCTGTTTAGTGGAAATGAACTCACAATTTAAGATGAGAGCCGGAGATAAAGGCGTATGAATCATGCATCAGTTTCTCCAGATGTCTCTGAAGTCTGTGCTTAATTAAGGGTGTGGCCAACGTGTCCAGCATCTGTCCCGTGAGTGTGACTCAGTGTCCCAGGGCTGGTCACCTAGATGATATTGCACCTTCTTGAAGATGTATTTCAGTATTGGTATCTGCTGTGGTTTAGATCTGAAATTTTCTCCAAAGGCACATGGTTTTAAAGGCTTGGTCCTTGGACAGCGTTGGTACGAGAGATTAGTACAACCATTTGGCAGAGGGCAGGTCCCGGTGGCTATGCCTTAAAAGGGGAGAGTGGAATTATCTCTTTCCATCTCCTTGGCCATGGGAGATGGCTGCCCCAACACAGGTCCACAGAATCAGGGCTAATCAACTGTGTCCTGAAACCCCCAAAGCTGGGAGCCAAAAAGAACCAACCTTTTCCCGCTTTATAAGACGGTTCATCTCAGCTGTTTGTTATAACAGAACAAAACTAATACAATACCAAACGATCTTTGATGAGCCGGATTCTGCCTTGTTTAAAGCGCAAATTTGCTGGAACTAAAGTTAAAAGTCAATGCTAGCCATAGAAACCCACACCTAAAATTGAAACGTTCTTGTTTTTAATACATCCCACAGTTATTGAAGACAGTTTAGAGTCCTAAGTGCCCACAATCTCCTAACTTAACCACACTAATCCCAGACTAATCCCAGGTCTCTCGTGCACATTGTCATCTGAGAATGGCTCTGCGGGCCGCCATTTTCTGCACCACTGAAACAAATCCATGCGTAGCTGAAGCCGCTGTCCACTAAGATTGTTGTAAGGCAGCTTGCGTGTTTCTGTTGGGATAGCTCACACTGTGATAGGATAGATGAAACCTCCTCTCTGAAGGGACTCTGAGGGCTACAGCTGTGCTTGAGTTTTCATTTCTGTGCTTGAGAACTCCATAATGCCTCTAACCTGTAAGCCTCCCTGCCCAAGGACAGATAACTTCCTGGAATGCAGGGGCCGGTAGTTCATGCGAGAGAACAAGCCACGTGTTTTCACTTTTACAAACAAGGTTGGTTGCCCGTGTGCTTGGTCACATGTAGGTGGCAGGTATCTAGGCAGAAGTTCAGCAGGACATTTGATTGCCCCTGATTGGAAGGCGGAAAGTGTGCAGCCTTACGAGTTAGCACCTGGCTAACATAATTCTTGGCCAGTCTCTGGGAATCCTAGGTATGTGCCTGGCCAGTGTCTGTCACCCTGGCCAGTATTTAGTAAAGCTTGCTTCAAATTTGTCTCAGAAGTGATGGTCTTATTTTCATCCAGTGGGATTAATTTAACAACTGAGCCTGGGTTCTCATGATGTGGTAATGCTTTTCCTGGTTTTTCTTGTTGCATGTTTTATTTGTTTTGTTTTCTGAGACAGGATTTCTCTGTGTTGCCCTGGCTTTCCTAGAATTTGCTCTGTAGACCAGGCTAGCCTCAAACTCAGAGATGATCCACCTGCCTCTCCTCCAAGTGCTGGGATGAAAGGCATGTACCACTATGCCTGGCAATGTTCCTCCTTTTAACACAATGCTTTTCAATTTCAGGCCAAATAATTTTTCTTCGAGTTCATTATGTCCTAAGGCCTAGGTTCCTGCTATGGGGAAGTGGGAAAGGCATTTCTAGGTTCACACTACCAGATGAAGCAGTGTGATTGACACATCCTATGACTAATGGAGACCTAGCCTTTCTCATCTCCCTGTTCCCACCCCTTTGGGGTTTCTGCAGTGACTCAGTCGCTCCATTTCTCCTTGTCTGAACACACACCCTTCCCTACCCACCAGTGATCTTTTGGAATGACCATTTTGATGGGTTCAAAATAGACGGGGGGGGTGGGGTGGAATTCGCTATAGAAAGGAGACCTCTCAGAATGTCCTTATACAAGAATACTTTGGAAGTCAGGTGTTGTGGCAAAAATCTGTAATCTTGCACTTGGAGACTTGTGTTCAAAGCCAGCATAAGTTACATAGTGAAAATCTCCCTCACCTCCCCCACCAAATTAAAAAGGGGGCCTTGGGCTGGTCCAAGGTGCTCACGCCTTTTCTTCCTGCCTGCCTTGCTCTCTAGCAAGTGGACCTGAAGCCTCCACACAGCCGGGCACATTTCCCCTCTGTATATAAGAGGAAGGGTGGGGACAGAGAATCCCGAGCCAGACATGGTGATAAACACCTCTAATCCCAACGGCAGAGGTGGAGGCAGGTGGATCTCTATGAATTTGAGGCCATTCTGATCCAAGAGTATGGTCTAGGCCAGCTGGGGATACATAGTGAGACTCTATCTCTAAAACAAAACAGACAAAGAAAAAAGGAAGAGGACCTCAGGAAGTGACTCTTGGACCTGCCACTGACTCTGTGTGGCACGAAGAGGGCCCTGGCCACTGTCTCCGGTTTCATTTCCTTATCTCTCACAGAAGGGCTGAAACAGAAGCCCTCCTAAGTTCTGTCCAGCTCCAGGAAGATGGAATCGCTCCTCCCTGGGGAGCTCTGGAATGTGGCCACCACAACCTGACCCCCTGGCCTTGGGAACCCAGTGGCTTGCTGCTGGCCTGTGCACTGGATAGAAGGGGCAGCTGAGAGGGAAGGTGGAGCTAGGAGGGAGAGGCAGCCTCGGGGATGGTAAGGAGCATCCATCTTCACAATACAGATGGACAGACGGACTTGCTTACGGTACCTCATGTCTAAGCCATGGAGCCGATGCTTGGAAGCTTCGATTGCTCACTGTAGCAATGATAAACACCATAACAAGGCAAGTTGGGGAGGAAAGGGTTTATGTCACTTTACCATCAGGGAGGAAAGAGCAGGAGCTCAAGGCGGGAACCAAAGCAAAGACCATGAAGGGACACTGTTTGCTTCTCATGGCTTGCTTGTCCCAGTTTTTCTTTTCTTTTAATAAATTTTTTCTTTTGTTTAAGATTTATGAGCGAACCGCCGGTGGCTCGGCCCTTAAGGCTCCCGCCCGCAGAGGGCGCCCCGTCTCTTGGTGCGCAGGTTCGAGTCCGCCGTCTCTCCCGTCTCCCGCGTCATCTCGTGGGGAAAAAAAAAAAAAAAGATTTATGTATTATGTATACAGTGTTCTTCCTGCTTGTACACCTGCATGCCAGAAGAGGGCAACAGATCCCATTACAGATGGTTGTGAGCCACCATGTGGTTGCTGGGAATTGAACTCGGGACCTCTAGAAGCGCAGCCAGTGCTCTTAACTGCTGAGTCATCTCTGGAGCCCTTGTCACAGTTTCTTATACAACCAAGGACCACCTGCCCAAGGGGGCACATGGCGGTGTAGGATGGATTCGATCCTCCCACAGGAAATCACTGATCAAGAAAATATGCCAGCCGGGCAGTGGTGGCGCACGCCTTTAATCCCAGCACTTGGGAGGCAGAGGCAGGCGGATTTCTGAGTTCGAGGCCAGCCTGGTCTACAGAGTAAGTGCCAGGACAGCCAGGACTACACAGAGAAACCCTGTTTTGAAAAAAAAAAAAAAAAAAAGAAAGAAAATACGCCAGAGAGTCGCCTACAGTACAATCTGACGGACGCTTTTCTCAGTCAAGATTGCCTCTTTCCTTGACTCTTAGCTCATGTCAACTTGACAAAAATTAGACAGGAGCTAACTGGGCTATATAAACCCATGCAAGGCCAGAAGGGCAGAGCAGAGCCTTCCACACAGGCATTAAGGCCCTCTCTTCTGTTCCAGGAAAGAAAGCATCCTGCAATGTACGTGGAAAGCAAATGTGGCCTTATGGGGGTAGGGGCTGCCCAGAAGGTAACAGGGCAGCAAAGATAAAATATAGATTTAGAAGGTGTTAAACCAGGAATACCAGAGGGAAGTGTGTGTTAGCCATAAGGAGGTTTAGAAGTGCCCAGCCATTGAGCTAGTCAAGGCATATCAAAATTAGCTTGTGTGTGTGTGTGTGTGTGTGTGTGTGTGTGTGTGTGTTCTCGAATTCAGAAAGATCTTGGGCAGTGGAGCCAAAGCCATTTAACTAATTCATCATTACAGTACGGTGAGTGAGCGTGTGTGTTGGGGGTTGGTTCTTGTTTGTACCACAGTGTGCATGGAGAGGTCAGAGTACTTGGCCGCTGGGAGGGTACGGCAGCTCACCTCCTTGAGGTGATGGCCTAGTGTAGCTGCTTGCTCTAGGCGGTAGGCGGCACTTGGCTCTTGCTGGCCACAGGCATGGTCCAGAGGATGCTCATCTAACCTTATTCTAGGATTATCATTGCTGAAACCTCAGGCCTGTACAGACCTTTCCGGAAGTGATGGCACAGGATACAGGATGTGGACTGATAACCTAATCACAAATCTACTGACATCGCGGCTCAATCAGTTCCTTGTCTTAAAACATTGGAAGCAATAGCTGGGAGTAATGGAGGCATGCCTTTAAGCTTAGCACCCAGGAGGCAGACGCTGGAGAACCTCTGAGAAGTAAGGCCAGCCTGGGCTACATAGGGAGTTCCAGGCCAGCCTGGGCTACATAGGGAGACCCTGTCTCAAAAAAAAAAAAAAAAAAAAAAAAAGAAAAGAAAAAAGAAAGAAAGAAAAGAAAAGAAAGAAAGGAAGAAGGAAGGGAAGGAGGGAGGGAGGGAGGAAGGAAGGAAGGACGGACGGAAGGAAGGACAAGAAAGACCTGAGATTAAGTATCGAGGAAAGGGGAGAATTGTGCTCTAGCCCCTGGAGGTGGCTGAGGTATGATCCGTATTTAGATGCCTGGAAGATGCCAGCCAACCAGAGAAACAGGTTCCTCTTCTGAGTCCATCCTTGACCTCATCTCCTATCCCCCCCCCCCACACACACACCCCTCCTCACGGAGAATGGGCCCAAATGTGCGCCCAAACAGAAGAGCATCTGGAGGGCAGAGGAGGCTCAGGGTTCTTCCCTCAGGCGCAATGACTAGGGTTGACGGAACGCTGGGCTGCAGTGAGGGCCTCCACTGCCCAGTCAGAAGATGGCATGAGCCTGTCAGGGAGGTGTCCCTCAGGGTAGGGCCCCCACACACCCTCCCTATGTCCGAAGTGTGGGCAGGACATGCGGGAGCCCAACGAAAGCCATTGTTAAGGACTTGTGGGATCTGGCCTGTCCAGATTTCGTCTCTAAAGGTGGCTCCGGGCACCTGTCTACCCAGTTCAAGCCTCCAAGATGGGTCATGCGGGCTTGGCTTTTTTTCTCTGCCTGACTCAGGGCCTGCTGACTGACAATGGGCCTCAGCTCCCCTCCCACTAATGAGAGGATTCCTTTGATTTAGTAAGGACACTCCTGGAGACTGCCTTTTGTCAGCCCTCCAGAGTGGAAATTCCTTAATGAGCGGAGAGCCACGCCTTCCTCTCAGAATCTGGTAGACACCTGGGGTGGCCAGCCCATAGGTAAGAGGCCAGGGCAGGCTTGGGAGGCCCATTTACCTCCTGGGCTGGCCTGGTCAGTCCTCCTCGGCTCTCTCCCCAAAGCCTAGAACACCGCCACACAACACCTGTCTAAACATCTGGAAGAAGACACTAGCTAGGCAAGAGGGGCAGAGGAATGGAAGCTCACCTAGGTATTTGGAAAACAGGAAACCAAACTGAATGGGGGAGAGCCTACTCTATGCTCCGCTCCAATGACCTCACTCAGTCAGGCCTCTCAGTTCCCAACAACTCAAGGGGCTAGGGGCGGAATTCAGTGACAAAGCCCCTGCCGGGAATGGACAAGACCCTGGATTTTATGCCCAGCCAGTCACGAGTGTACACACCGGCACAAAGTCAGGGATGTGGTTCCCTTCCAGGTCAGTGTGAAAAGGAAGGATTGGATAGAGGAAATGTTCTGTTCCAGCGCTGGGTTGGTTGTTCAGATCGTGAACATTCATTCAAGGCTGAGGATTTGGTAGAATGCTTGGTTGCCTTGCAGGCGGCTGTGGCTTCAGTCCCGAGCACAACAGAAAACCGATTGTGACCCTGGGAGGGGTAGGACATGCCCTTAATCTGAGCAATCGGAAGAGAGAAAGGTAAAATACTGTGAGTTTGAAGCTATCCTGGTCTACATGAGTTCCAGGACAGCCAGAACCACATAGCCAGGCAGTGGTGGCACACACCTTTAATCCCAGCACTTGGGAGGCAGAGGCAGGCGGATTTCTGGGTTCGAGGCAAGCCTGGTATACAGAGTGAGTTCCAGGACAGCCAGGGCTACACAGAGAAACCCTGTCTCGGAAACAAACAAACAAAAACCAATAAAAGAAAAAAAGAAAGAAAGAAAGAAAGAAACAAACAAACAAACAAACAAAACCTGGTGGTGCCTGCCTGTCATCCAGAATTAAGGAGGAACAAGTAGGAGCATCGGCTGTACAAGGCTATTTTCAAGTATATGGTGTGTTCGAGGCCAGCCTGGAGCTTGTAATAGGAGACCCTGTCTCAAACAAACACGTCATCTCTTTGAAGGCTGGGGGTGTGGCCCAATGGTAGTGCACTTGCCTAGCATGCTCCAAACCCTGAATTCTGACCCCAACATACAATAAAACAATAACAACAACAAAAACCTTAATGACAGACTATACACTTATGGTCAGTGTACCTTCCTGAATGAATGTGAAGCAAAACGATTTTTACATTTTGGTGAAGCCACTGTACTTGGTACTTAAGTGACATAGCTAAGAGATCTTGTCTATTCTGAGGTCATGAAACACTCTCCCATGTGTTCAAGTCTTGTTATACACTTAGGGTTTTGGTGGGGAAATGGAGGGGGGCTCTCCTATGTAGCAAGAGGGGGGGGCTTCCCTATGTTGGGCAATGGGGGGGGGGGGGCTCTCCCTATGTTGG
>NW_023046381.1:0-56886 GCF_011762505.2 Arvicanthis niloticus
ATTTCATGAGTGGGGGCGGGTTCCACAGTATGCAAACCAGAGTTCCTACTCTGTGCTAGACTCTGGGATACACAGATATGAACCTCATCAAGCCCCTGCCCACTATAATTTTATATCTAGGAAAGATAAACACCAACAAACACAAAAAGAAGCTACAATTTACCAAGCAAGTGTAGCAATTTTATAAGACCCTGTCTGCAAGGCCATCATGTCCTGCCCAAAGTGCACAGAGGCCAAACCAGAATGTGATTTGGACCCCTCAGTCCAGGACATTACCCAACACAGCTCCACAAGGGGCTTCAAGCATAGGTTGGGAGTGAGGTTGGGATCTCTTACAGTAAGGTGTGGTTGAACACTCTGCTGGCCTTTGATAAATAATGCTATCTCCCAGGTACTCAAGAGGCAGGCAAGTCACCTCACATCACTGGGCCTTAGTTTCCATATCTGCAGCATAGCCTAGGGAATTGAAAGTCAAATGAGAATGCTAGAAGCTAAGGGATTATTTTAATTATTTGAGGTGGGGAAACTGAGGCCCGGCGAGAGCAAAGACTCTGTCCAATGTCCCAAAAAATGTCAGTGATGGTGCTGCAGTTGGAGCCCAGGACTTCTGCTTCTAGTTCACAATATCTTTCCCTGGGGCAGGTGAATGGGAGGTAAGATGGGGTGAGCCCATCTGTCTTGCTGTTTGGACTGAGGGCAAGATACTAGGTAAGGAGTAAAGCTGGAGAAAGAGGAGGACCCATGAACATACCAAGGCTGAGATTAAAAAAAAAAAACACAAACCCAGAGATTCCCCCCTCCCGTGCCCCATCCTGGCCCAACCCTGAAGTCCAATCAGAGCTAGGGTCAGGTCCAAGTTCAAGTCTGAGAGTATGCATTTGTTCCTGGGGCTGCAGATCCAGGAGGTTTCACAAGCTGCAGTTAGCCTAAGCGCCGACAGGGGTCCCATCTGCCTATGGTGATTTGAGACTCAGAACAGGGCTGCTTCAGGCTCCAGTGGTCCAGGGAACTGTAAGCAGATAGGTGCAGGATAGGTGTGTGTGTTTGATGGAGGTCACCACAACAGGTCTTGCTGTGTAACTTGGCTGCAAGTTGTTGTGGTGAGTAATCTGGCTTTAGCGCCATGCTCCCTTTTCCCTCCCTGCACTGGTCCTCCTCTCCCCCACTGAGATGTGCCTGCTCCTTTGGTTCCAGTGAGGAAGCTTTGAATCCGGGCTAAGCCCTTCCTACCATGCTGTCTCCACTCCTTCAGCACTTTTACCTGCTCCACTCTACATCAAGCTGAGGGTCACCTGCCTAGAGGAGGTCCTCACCTGAGTATAGCATGAGGACCCACCCACCATCCCCGTATCCATCCAATTCCCAGAAAGCACTGGCAAGTACACGGGGAATCATTCCCCTTCAGCTAGAATCCCCATTCTTCCTAGGATCCGCACCCGACTTCAGCATGTCATGTGGTAGTGACATTTAAGAAATGTGTCTTTAAAACTCGATTTGCTCTAGTTTGTGGTTTGTCACAGGAATTCTGAAAATACTAAGTAATTAGAATGTCAGGGAGTGGGATAGTAAAATTCTCTTCTCTTCCAGGGAAGAGTTCTAATTAGGAGCAGGTTGTAAGATCTCTAACTTCTAAGCTCACACTAGAAAGGGCAGGTGCATCAACAAACTGCTGCCATGCTTGTAGAAAAGATAAATGTATTTGGTTTCTTGTAAACATATTCCAGATCCATGATGTGTGCATGACACAGACCAGGGCCTACAAAGAAGTCTCCCTGCCCCAAACCAAGCTAGAATCATTCTGAAGGCACCACAGGCAGTTCTACCACCTGTGGCCAGCAGGTGGCGAGATGAGAGTGGCCAGGAGCCCAAGCTGCTGAGTGATAGTCACTGGTCATAAGGCACTAAACATCTATGCCCACGGAGTCTTTGTATAATTAATATTTGTGCAGTGTGGCAAACCAAAACGGTAGGATGAAACTATAAAATAGGAAAGAAAAGGTTGGAGGGAACAACAAACATGACAGCACTCGTATAGACCGAGACACCAGGGAAACACACACAAGTACTTGGTGGACACAGATCCTGGCAAAGGAATGGAAAGAGTACAAGACACTGGCCCACAAGACAGTGACAGAGTAATTCTTAACATTCCAATGGTTGTTGTCACCAGAAAGTGAATCAGAATACCTGACTCAGCTTTCCTAAAACACCAACCATGTGACCAGTAACACTAATCATTACAGTGCCCCTCTCCCTGACCCCCTTCACTACTCCACCCCCAACTATGGAAACACCTACCTCACCTCAGACCAGTCTTACAGGAAAAGAAACCAATGCACTCAGATGCCTCCTTGACCCCCAGGGTATCACAGAGCTAAGACTGTACGGACCATGAAGAAGACCATCCATCCTAACAGCCTGGACTGGAGAAGAAGCCCCAGTCTTAAGAGACACATGAGTCACTCAAGGTCACATAAGACTCTAACAAAAAAACAGAAGGCAGATGAGACTCACACTTCTTCCTTCGAAGCCTAGAGCTTCCCTTTTCTTCTCCAGAAAAATTGCCCTCTCCACAAACACACACACCCCCAAAAGTTTTTCTTAAAAGTGGATCACTCCACAGGAGGTGCATACTACTGCCAAGCAGCCTCCCTGAGGATGTCTTTCTCTGGCCCCCAGGCTCTTCCTGGACCATGCTTGGCAGCTGACGGACTTGAGCCAGTGGCAGGATGGAGCCTGGGGATGAGCTAAATATCTGTGCTGAGTAGTCTGAGTTCTGGTGAAGAGAGATGAGATGGAGGAGGCAGTAATGAGGATGAAAGAAGCAGATATGAATCACATTTTTATCCAGTTTGTGTAACTAGGAAGTACTTGTGCATGCACAGTCACCAGTATCACACATAAAACAGGATATTTCCAAGCCAGCTCATCCATTGACACTTTCTCTAGAAAAAATCATCTCCCTTTGTCTTTTTCTCATCCTGGAGCCATCTGGAGCCTGGGAAAGTGTTGCCAGACTGCTGGCTGCCCAGTCCACAGCAATTCCTCAAAAGCAGCAGCCTGCCCCCCCATCCTGTATCGTTGCTTCCTCCTCTTCCTGGGAGACACCTAAGTGAGCAGGAGACTGTGACCTCCACACCCCTTTCCCACTCCCACCATGCTACAGACTGTGCCTGTTTTCAGGAGCAATAGAAGAAACTCAGAAACCATCCTCACTGTCCCAGACCAACAAAGGAGCACGGCTGCGCAGTCTGACTCACACACACGGATGCAGGTTTCCTGGTTCAGGTACTTCAGTGTACCTTTCCTTAGGAGAAGAAGGCAGTTTCAAACTTTGCCATCTTTCTAGAAGCAGAGTATGTCTCTCCTGGAAGACTGACAAGTTGAAGCCTCCATTTGAAAGGTCCGGGACTCCCCAGAAAGGGGTCCACTTAAGTCACAGGATAGCATGCACCCAAAGGACACACGAGAGACCATCTTGCTGTAAAGTACATGAGGTGGTTTATTAAATCAGAGCTCTGGGCCAGCCCATATCCCCATATCTCACATAGGGGATAGAGGGACTGACCTCGTGGCTCAGGGGCATAGCGCTTATATATGTGCGGGGTAGGGAAAAATCGAACTTTCACGCGGGTGCACAGGATTGGTTGTTTTACCTCTTTTGAACACTAGTAGGCCGTACCATGGGGCAGGGTGTAGTTCTTCCCTTGGCCAGTCAGTTTCTGGGATGTTCTTAACAGGCCTTTGTACTGTAACTCCCCCCTCCTCTGTAACTAATTAGATGGACCCAAACCTGCTGGCAGGTGCTTTTCTGCCCAAGGTCTAAGGCGAAAAATTTACACATATTTCATAAGATGGCCTTTATAATTTTTCACTCTACACATTCAGTCATGAACAAGAGGAAAAAGGGAACAAAAAGCTGCAGGGGTTGGGAGGGTGCTGCAATTTTTAAAAGCACTTACCTTTGGGCAGAGATGGGTAAGATAGCATGAGGAGGAAGTAGAGGATATTCATAGTATGGAAAGCAAGGAGAAGAAGCAACAGAAGACTCAACAGTAAGGACTTACCTAGAATATCAAATTGAAGAGGAACATCATGTGCTTCAAGCAGCTGAGACAGCCCCTGACCAAGCTGCACTTCTTAAATTCTAGGAGGAACACATAGGACAGGTCCAGGTAAAACACCACATACTTGCTGCCTTTGGATGCATTTTACTTGTCAGTCTTAATGCCGGCCTACTTGCGGCTTTGATCCACGAACCAGTGGTGCCTTAGAAGTTGCCATCCATGAAGCCAGAGGTGGAAAACTTGGCAAAGTCCGAGTCCTTGCTGTCCAAAGATGGACTCCGGTCGAACAAAGAATCCTCGCTACTTGACCTCTCCATGCTCGCCTCATTCCCTGGGGCCACAAGGGGCATGGGGGATATTGCTCCCAGAGTGGGATGGAGGGGGCACCCCGATCGGGCATGGGTGCTGAGCAAGCTTGCTTTGGAGCTTCGCACGCCTTCTCTCTGCACCCAAGAGCACTAGAGGAGCAACCAGCTGGAGGGGGTTGTTCATTCCCTCTGAGAAGGCGTCCCGCTCCTAGCCTTAGCCTGCTGGCCCTGGAGGGCTCTGCAGCACCACTATAAGCACACTTGGGGAGCGGGCTCAACTGCAATACTAGGCTTCTTTGGAAAGGCTGCAATTTGACTGCTCTTTACTGCACCACCGGCCAGACACAGCACTCAAGGTGAAAGGGCCCCGGGATTCTGGCTCCCCAGGCCCGCTGGGCTTGCCCAGTAGAATTTCCCAGCCCTGACTCTTCACTCTGAAATTGCCTAGAGTTTCTTCACTGGTCTCTGGGCCCCACCCCCTGCTTTGCATCCGAACAATGGGATCAAGGTTTGTCTGGCTCTGGTAGGGGAGCTACCCCTTTCCCCAATGACACAATATCTTCACTAGCATTAGCAATCTGCTTGTGTGTCTAAACTAGTGTGCCAGAGCCCTTCTAAATGTCAAGGGCTCAGTGGCTGGCAATGAACTAGCACCTCAATGTTCTCTTGCCCCAGCAAGGGCAGTGAGTAGATGAAGAGAACTGGAGACACCAAGAACCCAAGGAAGCCAGAAGATAGGTCTAGGGGTAAAGGCTGGAAGAAAACAAAACAGTAACCACTACCAGGCTTATCTCTGCCCCACCTTATGAACTTCAGGCCTGTCTAGCTTGGGGCACATGATCTTAAGCAGTACCTTTACACACACACACACACACACACACACACACACACACACTATGCTTTTGCACATGTGGGAATGGCTACTGTGCACCGATAGAGAAACTGCAGCAGAGATGAAAGGTGTAGGAAAGTGCCCTCTGGCCTCCTTGGGGCACGCTGCCTTCCCTGCCCCCTCCACGAGTACACGCTGCTCTAAGACTCCTGCAGCTTCCCAAACCCTGTCTCAGGTCAGCAGGCTTCAAGGGGCAGGCAGCTCAAGTGGGGCACTGCTTTTGCCAGCAGTAGAGCAAGGTAGCAAAGCTTTTGGTCACACCCGGGTCCTCTCAGAGCTGAGGTCGGAGAAAAGACTGGAGAGAAGCCTGCCAGGATAACATCTAAAACAGCCTTTGATCCTCTTGTAAAGTACTGCAAGGAAGACAGCCTCCCTTGGGCTTATGCAGGAGTCTGCATTGCTGACCTGGGACCACCAGGTCATGGCAAGCGATAAAATCTAAAAGACTAAAGGGGGGGGCAGAGACCGAATCTCTCCTTTGTGCAATGAATCAGTGTGGGAGCTAAGTTTTACCAGGCTCCCAGCATCTAACAAGGAGTGTGGGGAAAAAAAAGGCTTGGGGATCCCGCGGTTCCTCCTGCCATGCTGTAAGTAGTCGGCTGGGAACGCTCTGGGTTCCTCCAGCTGGAAGTTGGGCCCGGCTGTCCATTAACTAAAAGCCTCTCCCTGGCTCCTCACGGTTCCTCATAGCAGCGCAGCCTCAACACAGGAGGAAGCCCTTGGGTTTCCAAAACTGGTTTATTCACATGGCGGATCGTGGATGGATCTGGATGCATACCCCCTCAAATCCAGGATCGACCTGAGTTAAAAGGGGAGGGGAGAAGGGGGAGGGGCTAAGGAGGAATGTTTAATCGGCTCCACCTCTGGCCTTCAGGTACCTCATTAGTATGTAAATCTCTCTAGGGCCTGTTCGATCCCTCCACCTGTGTACATGACTGAAGGGTGGAGGTGGAATGGAGATTAGACCTCGTGTTTGGCCTAACAAAGGAGCTTAGGCTCTGGAAGTCACTCCATAGGGACAGCTAGATGGATGATGCCCTTCCTAGGAGTAGAGATGTCGACCCTGGAACCCTCAACCTGAGCTCCAAGGGGGAGGGAGCCCTTGAGGAAACACAGCAGTGTTACTGCCTGCCCTCTGGGCAGCAGAAAATCTAGTTAGGAGAGGAAGTTACTGGAGGCACAGATAGACTCAGATGGCTATGGCTGTGCAGAGAGGGATATAGTGATTCTAACTAGAGAGACTTCACCTTTACTTGCCCCACCCCACCCTAGAGGTGATAACTCTGACATCTGTTTTGACTCTTCTGGGTCCCTTTTGAAGGAGAGAGCCCAGCAGCAAAGCTCTGTGTGAACAACCACCACTAACATCTCTCCTTTGGGGACCAATGGTCCTGGGATATTGTCTGCAGAAGAAAACAAACAAACAAACAAACAAAAAACCAAAAAACAAAGAACAGGGTCTTGTGATAATACCAAGCAGTCTGACCAGGAAAGCTAATACCCCCTGTCCTCTTCAGGCTCACCTCCAGGATGCAGGGTTGCAACTTCTCTCTTAGAACACTACTTCTGGTGAGGGCACCCACCAGCTGGACAGGAGAGCTGCTCTCCCCTGCCAGCTCATGCCTGGTTATTCCTCCTGTCAGTGTGGAGTCCAGGATACCCAGGTTTGTTATGTGTGAAGTGAACCAACAGGGGTGAGACCAGTCAGAGCAGACAGGGTCTGAACACAACATAGTACCATTATATCTCAGGTGGAATGAGATGTTCCCAAGGGTCTCCATGCTAGCGCCTACCTTGTTAATCTTTTCCCATGTCTTCTCCCTAGCTCACACCTGCACTGGTCACACCAGTATCCCCTGGCCCCTGGACTACTCCATCATTGTGGCTGATTAGAAATGAATATATACCTCTAGGGCTTGGGACCAGACAGCCAGATGCTAACAGGCAGGCAAGAGAAGAAGGCTGTCCAGTGTCACGGCCCTGCTCCCCCTGGTCATGCTTGTAAATGCTACAGTGAATGAAGTCTCACTGTGACACCTGGGCTGAGCCACTATCAGATTAATAAGGGAAAATGCAATTCATCAACCCTTACATTCACCAGGCTGACCCTACTACATAGGTATGGTGGCTGTTCTGTTTTATGGAAAAGGAAATGGTAGGTTTGGGTAGCTTTCCAAGCCCAGTGTCCTCCTCTCTTGGATTTTAAACACTTGCTGCCCTTGGCAGTTTTCCAGTCTAACAGAAAAGGCACGAGATGGAGCCTGAGGTAGCATGTCCTGATTTGAGGGTAGGGATGGGGTTATAAGGTAAAAGGACGATTAATTAGGAAGGAAGATGGCTGGGGTGGTACTCTGGACAAGACAGGTAATCAGCAAAGGGTGGTAATAAAGGATGGAGAGAGGGAAGTGCAGAAGAATGCAATGAGGAAGAGAGGGACTTTACCCTGTCCTAGGACAAAAGCAGATGGAGTGCGATCACACCCATCCCCTTGAGGAAACCTTCCACTAGTAATAGATAGGTCACTATGGGCAGGCTCCTGAGCATAAATACCAGGATAGATGGGACAACCCAGGGGTCCCAGGAGCTCACCAGCCTTCTATCCTGGCTCTACTTGTACCCACAGAAGTTCAACAGAGTGATGCAGAGCCCACACAGCAGGCCGAATGAGGAGCTGCCCTGTGGCCCTGCCTTGGACCAGGGCTTTTTGAAGTGGGTAGGGGAAGGTCCTGAATGTGGCCCACTCAGGAAGCAGTTGAGGGGACAGGCCTGGGTGAGAACAGGGGTTACTTTGCAAACTACTTTGAGTACTTTGTGAAAGTTAGAGCCTGTGGCTACCTTGGGGCTTTGCTACCTATGGCTACCACAGTGGGGCCTGGGAAGCTATGCCTGGCAGCAGGGGGAACAGGGAGACAGTGAAAGCTAGCACTGGCTGCTGCAGTTTTTGAGATCTGGGATCCAAGAAGCTACTCTCCCAGTCCCCTCAATCCTCTGCACCCTATCAGGTCCAGAAGAGCCTGAAGGCACAGGCTGACTTGAGGGGCTCTCTGCATGCAGACCAGCTTTTCCTCTCTGCCCTGCTTTAATTTTTTAAGGACAAAAAGAAGAGTACAGCAAGTACAGGATTCTCAAAGAATGGCAAGGAAAGTAAATGTGAGAAGCCGGCATCCCAGATCTGACTAGCAGCCAGGAGACAAGGGCTTCCCTGGGAAATGCCAAGCACTCTGTGCCTCTACAGAACTTCTCAGGCTTCAGGTGAGACAGGGCTCAGTCTCCCATGTTTTTCTCACCAGGTGTATACCTTCTGGCTCAAGATGGCCGCTCGTGTATGTGACGGTGTGTTGCAGAATCTCACAGCCCTGAGCTTAGCCATGAAACCAGGGGAGACCAAGGTGCTGCTTGCGGTGGCCAGAAATAAGCAGGCTGGGCAACCACTGTAGAGGGCAGGTTCTCGACCCAGGCCCTAAACTCCACATTTGACATCTTTGGCTATAGGAGTACTGTCAAGCAAACTCCTTCGGAGTGAGTGAGTGGTGGCTAGCAGAGGCCCACCTTCCAGAAGTTTACCTGGAGACTCCCTACACAGGGACCACTCCCCTATTTGCTAAGGAAACAAAAACACAGCTGAAATTTGGATTCCCAATGGAGGCTAACAACGACTGTGAAGAGGTGGAGAGTGGGGAGCTAAGTGAAGATGGGCACACATTACTCCAGTTATCCCAGCTCTTGGGAAGCTAGGTCAGGACAATGAGTTCTAGGCCATTCTAGGCTACACAGGAGGGAGGGAAGGAGAAGAAAAGGGAGTTTAAAGATACTTTTTAAAAAATCTGCTGTGTGTGTGTGTGTTTCCTAAAACTAATGAGGAAAACAAATAAGGTTTGCTTCAGTGGGAGTGCTCATAGTTCTAAGAAGGGATGAATTAATTGTTTAGTTCATATCACAAATCAGGGTAGGCTGCATCTTCTAGAGAGTGGCTCTCTCCCTCAAAGTTCTATATTATACATACTATCATGACTCACTCGCAGCTGGGACCTTTCTGCTGACTTCAGGGTCTACTCTCTCCTGTCCCTCATCCCTGGTTCCCTCTACTGTGCCTGGAGGCTATAGGGATGGTGCTGGAGTCACCTGAAGGAGATAGAACAGAAGAAGCACTTAGCAATGCTCTACAGTTCAGAAGATGGAAATGTACCAGATGTCTGCTCTGCTCAGAAACCATCAGAGGTAGCCATGTGTGTTTCATCTCCACTGGAGGGCTAACAGTGCCCATAAGCATGGGCCTCCCTGTTACATGTCTGAAAACTGTCCTTTGGTTCTTTTTCTCCTCCCTCTTCAGGCTGGCTCAAGTCAGTGAAGGTGCCTCCAGCTGGAAGTTCATCCTGAAAGCACTCAGTCCTCCCAAGACCTCCAAACAGCTTTCCTCATGTCAAGCAGTGCTTGAAACCTCCAGAAGTTCTAGAAAGTCTTTCCAAAGTTTTAGATTGAGTCAACAGAAATTTATCCCAGTTGTGGTCCAATCAAATTGGACCATGACCCAGTAGGCTATGCTTCCTCCACATGTGCTGAGAATGCAAGTTCTGTATGCACATGCCACTCTGAAGGCACAGGCACACACGCACTCTCTGCCTCCAGCTCCCTCCCTGTTACTGCCTCTACCAGCCAGGCCAGGCTTCTGCCTGGGCTTCTCCTCACCCTGCTATGTGCTGAGCATCATTGCCCCAGGGCAGAGTCATCATACATGTCTGTGACAGCCACAGTACTGCCCACTGTCTGCTTGGTGTGCCTTTACCTCAATGGATGCCTCCCTACCATCTTGGCCTCCTCTGCAGGCCATGCATCTATAGCCACCTCCAGATTCAGCCATCTCCAGAAACTATAAAAGAGCTCAAATGTCCATCCTGGACTCTGTGAGCCTCTGTGTGTCCAGGTGGCTGTGCATTACTCATTTCTCAAGCTCTGATCTCAAGAGGTCTTCTAATATCCTACCAAGACCAGACTCCAGTGTACACCTGCTCTGCCCCTTCCCTACAGTTGCCAGAGGAAATGCCAGCCACACCCATGGTTGGTTGGATCCAGCAGGGACAGGCACTGAGCAGCCACCTCCCTCCTCCTCCTCCTCCTCCTCCTCCTCCTCCTCTTCCTCCTCTTCCTCCTCTTCCTCCTCCTCCTCATTCTCCTTCTCCTTCTCTTCCTCCTCCTCCTCTTCCTCCTCTTCCTCCTCTTCCTCCTCCTCCTCATTCTCCTTCTCCTTCTCTTCCTCCTCTTCCTCTCCAGGCCTGAAAAGGATGAAAGCCTTGACAAAGGCACCCACACCCCATCCATCCCCTGAAGAGATGGGCTTGAAGCAAGCACACTGAGACTGAGGGACAGACAGAAGAAGCAAGGCCTTAGCTGTTGTCCAGACTACCCAGGCAGGAGACATGTAGTTCTCTGAGCACAGGACATGCGGTGAATGAATGAATAAATGAGTGAGTGAGTGAGCAAGCACACTTATATTTTCTTATCCATGTAATGAAGCTGAATGTGATCATGAAGGACAGATGATCTAGGAATTTTCCTATGTACTAGAAGATACTACCCTTCAGAACAACCATTCACACTCACACTCCAGCTGACCAGCACATCATAGGAGTGTGACAAAAACAAAGGAAACCCTGCATAATTTAATCGGCCACTAGAGTTCCTCAGCACTCACAGAGTGCCCATCCTGGGTTCGCCACCTTGGTGTCATCAGGGAACATCCCTGCTCAGTCTGTGTCTTGGGAAAGAGTGGACATCTGCTGTTCACTGTGAGTGCTGAGAGGTCTTACTCACAGGGGAAGAAGGCTACATGACAGTGGCTTGTACGGGGAGGCTTACACAATGTCCTATCAGGAGGAACATGGGGGGGCATAAGCAAAAGCAACATTTCTTAGGACTCGTTCTCTTTAAGGGACTTTCATACTTCTGATCGTATCTGATCCTCACACCAGACCCCTGCGAGATAAGCCAGAAACGCATCCCAAGTTCTGAACAAAAAATGAGTTTGTAGAACTGGTGGAATATGTGTCTCCTGACTTCTAAAACAGACCTAGCAGCTTTTTCTGAGAACAGCATTATCTGAGGCTATGCTTCTGTGTACAAGGCTGGCCCACACAAAGCCGTACTTCACACCATCCTGTACACACAGAGACAAACAAAGGAAAGAAAAGAAGCTGGGGTGAGAGGAAGCAATCCTCCATTAGGATTACCAAGCTATGCTTTAAATTTTCTGCAAACTGATGCTAAATGTCAGTCTGCAGTGGATTGCTGTTGGCATCCAGTTACTTCTAACTCATTTGCCCGGGTCTTGTGGAGAGATCCCTTAACAATACTTGGTGTGGTCCTGATCCTGTTTTAATTTGGGCTCGTGGGTCAGTCTACACTTTTCAGAAAAAGAAAATGGAGCCCGATGGCTGCCTGAAAGATTGGTCTGTCAAGTGGACACAGGCCGTGGGCCTAATAATTATGATTCTGATAATGAAGAATCTGATAACAAAATCTAGTCAGATACATTATCATATGTTGGCTATAGAAGACCAGGAGACTCTAGGTTTTTACTCTATCCAGGGTGTTCCCAAGTCTCATCTACACCCAACCTAAAAGAGGAGATTTCCTCTCCTAGACCAAGCAGAGAGGGGCAACCCAGAACCCCCTCTGTCTGGCGATCTGAATTCTTGCGTAGGCTGCTAGGCGAAGCACTGCAAGGGAATGTAAATAAAAGTTAAAAATATGTTTCTGGGTTCCCTGAGGGACAAGCCTGACTGCATAGGGGTTGATGTCAAAAATATCCCCTCTCTATAGGAAAAAGACATCGGACGGGTATGGCCCTTATGCCTCAGGGGACAATGACAGGAGGACCAGGGCCATTACAAGGTCCCGTTTAATTATTGGAGGTCAGGCCTATGTCCCCGCCTTGGCAAGATTAGAATCACCACGGTCCTTCTATATACTTGGAGAAGAGATGAGATGTCAGGGACAGCCCTGCCTGTACACTAGGAGCCTAATAGCAACAATAGACCTGATTTACTTGCCTACCCCTAATAAAACATGCCACTATACAATCCAACAAAGGTTCATCTTAAAGACTGCTTGTGTTATTAACTCATGCTGTTATCTCTTTTGTAAATTTACAAGCTACAGGAAAACCACTCAGATCTATCTTTCACGGACCAAACAGATGCCATCTGGATAAGTATATCTGCCTAAAGTTCCCATTTACTACCTATTCCAAAGGGTGGGATCCCTCTGGGTTTCAAATGTACATCTTAATCTTATTCCTTACATCTTGTCAAGTCCAGGTGCATCCAAAACAGCTCCAGAGAAGCAACCTCCAGATGCTCCATCTCCTGTCACACACACCTGCTTCTACTGGACCTGTTCCTTCCGACCTATCCTCAGATGGGCTCCATAAACCCTGGACAGCAGGACACAGCCAACTCTCCTAAGACTGGACAAACATCCATGCCCATTTGTAGTGAACATGGAAGGCAGCTACTGACAGCCAGGCTAGGAGAAGTAGCTAGGAGAAGCAGCTAGGAGAAGCAGCTGACATCCGGGATAATAGATAAGACCAGCCCAGCCAAGGCTGGGAGGAGATAACCAGCAGAGGAACCCTGTGTATAGATTAAGAAGTGTGACATTTGCAGTAAAGTGTTAAGGATGGATAAGGGTAGGATAGAGTATAAGAACCCTGACCAGAGAAGGAAAGTCGGCCCAAAATGACCTGCCTGTGAACTCCACACTGGTCTGGACTCCACTCAGCCTGATGAGTGAATGAAGGAGATACAGACCACCAACTGATCATCAGTGGGCCCAGAGAACTGACCCGAGCCATCAGAGCAAGACTCGCTGAATGCAAAGAGGTGATCCCGAGACGTCGGAGCCCGAGCCTGAGACGTGCTGGTCAGGTCTTGTAATGACATGTTATCTATCCTTCTGTTAGGAATACTAGCCACAGCAGTTACATTCCTTTGTCTGTGTGTGATAGAGGAAGAGGAGGTCCGCTCCTCAACCACAACAATTGTGTGTGACCCCGAGTGTGGAATTAAAGCATTAGAAAACCAGTCTGACAGCTGCTCGTTGCCTTATTGTCTACCCCAAGGGCACCTCCTGTCAGAACCAAGTGGCAGTCTAGGGGAATAAGTGCTCGCGACAGTTGGCGTAGTCGGCCAGGGGGATATCAGGCAAGCAGTCTTAGACTGATGTATATAGTTTATTTTAAGCCTGAGATTCTTTTATTTTGAATTTTGAATTTATTATTGGACATCTTTCGGTTTAGAAATATAGAAAAAAAACAAAACCAAATTGAGGAGAGGGTTTCTCGGAACTTCAGGCCGTACCAGCCACCCCAATGCCAACTCTGTAACAGGAGTAAGAGCTGGTGGAAGTGAGGGGAAAGCCTGATCGGGAAAACACCATCCTCCCTAAAGGGTGCGGAAGTACCGAGCTAACCAGCCACCCCGAAGCCAACTCTGTAACAGGAAGAAGAGCTTAGGGCAGTGAGGGGAAGAGCTTCCGAGAACCCCGATTCATGTGGAAATTTCTCTCTAAAAGAATTGAGCGAAGAGCTGATTTAAAATTTGAAAAATTAATTAAAGCTCGAGCAGTCAGAAACTGGTCTTGGTATTTGAAAAAGAAAGAAGTTACGTTACTATATTGGCTGGCAGATAAATTGTGGAAATAAAATCCTTAGTAAAAAAGATAAGAGGAATACAAATAACCCCAGTAACAGGAAAACAACCAGTAGGTCAGGAGGAAGTAAAATGGATGGAGACAGCACAAGCTGTGGATATCAGGATAGGCATGAGTGCTACTGATGTAAAAATAGACCTGAATAGTCCAGAAATTGTGAAACCTTTGGTTGAAAAGGCGCCTAAAAAGGAAATACCTGCTCTATTAATGAAGACAGTGCAAGACATTGATAAGGACAGACTAATGGGCAAAAGGCTAGCCATGAATATTGTGAGGAAGCAGAGGGACCTGATCAACCCTGAACCTTCCCCCACCTTATCCTTCCCAGTAATTACTACTACCAAAAAGACTCCACTAATTAGGAGGGCGGTACAAAGCCTCAACCCATTTACACCCACCCGCCCAGAACATCCCCAAGGACATGCACCGGGAGTGGAAATTTCGGAGTCACATCCATTTAACCCACAGGAGTTATCGGACATTAGACGGGATTATGCCCAAAATGGGCAGAAGGATGCCCAATTTATGGTTAGATTGTGGGAAAAAGGGGCTGACACAATCATGCTACATGAGCAGGAAATGAGAAGAGTAAAAGGAATAATAGAGAACCCGTCAATTTATGAGGCTTTGGAGCACTGTTTAGACACATCAAAGAGAGACACATATCCATTAATGGACTGGATAACAGCAGCATGGAGACTAGCCTTTCCTACCTTAGACCTAACTCAATTTGATACTGCTGGAAAATGGAACACTTATGCAGAAGCTATAGCCATCTGCAGGAAGCTAGGAATATTATGGTTCATACATAACCAGGCAGCTACCCTACAAGCATCACCAATGCTACCAGCCTTTAAGAAAATAATAATAAAGGGGGCACCACCACACTTAAGAATGAGCTTGACAGGCAGCATACAAGGATGCAATACAGTAGCAGACACAATCCAGTTCTTCAAAAGCTTCCGAGAATTGGAGGCAGAACGGGTAGTGTCATTTAATGCTACAGCCAAACCAATAAAGAAACCCAGACCTAGACCATTTCAGAATATTAAGAAACAAATCAGACCATTTGAAAGGACTAGTGGTATGAACATTAGACCTCCATTGAATGGGGGACCATACCAAAGAACTTTTGGTAAAATGGTCAACTAATGGAGAAAAAATACTTTTTTAGGAAAATGGGGACAACAGCACCCCGATTCAGAAATGCTCCCCTAAACAACAGAAGATGGAGAGGAAATGCGCGCCCAGTGAGAGCCAAAATGTAACAGGGAGTGATACTAGACCCTTTGTAAATATCCCCATAGTAATAAATAATAGAAAAATACCCACAAAATGGCTGCTGGATACAGGTAGCCAAATTAGCATCATATCTAGTCATCCAAACCAAGGAATGGCTAAAAAATGGATAGAAATTCAAGGAGTAAATGCAGCACAAAAAGTACCCATGATAGAAGTAGTAATAGATTTATATAATACAATGCACAAGGTCGTGATGGCTAGCTTTGCAGTGCCTGCTAACATTTTAGGTATAAATGAAATAAGGGAATCGTTCCCATCATTTTTGAATAATAAGAAAATAAAAAAGATATCATGCAACCTAGCAGAAGTAAAAGTAGAACCAGTGGTGTTACCTACGATAAAACCATCATTTACACCACAATACCCCATTAAAGGGGGTATAAAAGAAATAACAGAAACCCTTAAAGACCTGATTAAAGAAGGGGTAATTACTCAAACACAAAGCTTTAATTATAATTCACCTGTCTGGCCGGTATTGAAACCAAATGGTAAATGGAGATTTACCGTGGATTATAGAAGAGTGAATGAGCTAAGCCCAAAAATGCCAGGATCATTGCCAGATGTTGAAGATATATTTTTAAGAATAAGACAAGAAGCACCCAAGTGGTTAGCAACAATAGATTTACCAGACATGTTCTTTGGTATACCATTACACCCATTATCACAGAAAATAACAACATTTACATGGCAAAATAAACAATATAAATTCCTAAGATTACCACAGGGATACATTAACAGTCCCATAATAGCCCATACAGCACTGATGAAAACTCTTGAGGACCTGGAAATTACAGATGCAACCATGGTATCTTATGTAGATGATCTATGGACAAGATAAAGACAAGGTACAGAAAGCCCTAGACAAGATAATACAACACCTAAGGGACCAAGGATGGACCATTAACCAAGATAAGGTACAGGGTCCATCAGAACAGGTAAAATTCCTGGGTGAACATTGGTCCACCACCGGACCCAAGATACCAGAGGAAATAATTAATAAGCTAAAGACACTCAAGGAACCCCAAAATAAAACAGATGTACAGCACCTAATAGGATTGTTTGGATACTGGAGACAACATATACCATACCTACAATTGATTCTGAAACCATTATATAGTATTATTAAGAAGGCACAAGATTTCACATGGGGTGATGAACAGAAACAAGCTGTATAGACAATACTGACATTTATACAGCAATACAATGCCCTTGGCTACATACAACCAGGAGACAGTATAATTATAGAAGTACTATATCATAAAGGATATGGAAATTGGAATATCTTTGCAAAAAATAGAGATAGAGTAACATCAATTGGCTTTTATTGCAAAAAGTTTCCATGGTCTGAAAATAAATACTCTCTATTTGAGAGGACCATCTGGGCTACATATGAGGCAACCCGATCAACACAATCCCTATTAAAGCAAAACCCAGTGATAATAAGGACAGCGATACCAATAATAGATTGAATCAAGGCTCCAGGAGAAGCCTGGGCAGGCCTACCCATGGAAAGTAAGGTACTACAGTGGAAATGGTACCTATCAGACTTTATAAAACACTTAAAGGTCTCAACACAAGGAAAAATAACGAGACAATCCGAGAAAATCCTGGAACAAGGGGGTGGCATGGAGGATGCAGCGTGGCTGACACCCGACATCACCCACCTAACCAAGGTATCGGATAATGAAAAAACACATCCCATGGGACACTGGGGAACACAGGAATACCACAAAGGTATCCGAAATGCATGGTTCACTGATGGATCATCAACTACAGTAAATAATAGGGTAAAGTGGAAAGCGGCAGCCTATAGGCCAGAGGATGGTAAGATACTTACAGACCAAGGAGTAGAATACTCCGCACAACAAGCTGAAGTCATAGCTGCGTTATTAGCAGCTAGACAATCATCGGCAGAAAAACAAAAACACATGTACCTATATACTGACTCATGGTGTGTGGCCAATGGTATAGCAGTATGGTCAGGAAAATGGAAAAGGGCAGATTGGAAAATCAATGGTAAACCACTTTGGTCTTGAAATGCATGGATAGAACTTTGGGAAATAGCACAGGAAGTTAAAATAATAGTATATCATGTAAATGCTCATACTAAAAAGAAAGATGAAATGCATAAAAATAATGAAATAGCAGATAATTTGGCTACATTGGCAACCAACATTAAGATACAGAAACAATACAAAAGTGAGGACATTGGTCCTCTGAAAAAGAAAATAAGAACACAATACCAACTGGTACAACCTGAAACAGATAAGGATGTGAGTGAAAATGAGATACAACAATTACACAGAGAATTAGGACATGTGGGAGTACATGCCCTTAAACAATGGTTTGATGAAAGACACATAAAGGTCAGATGGCACACTGTAAAAAATGTGATAAAGAAATGTATAAATTGTCCAGCAACTATTACCAGATTTACACACAATTACAAAGGATGCATAGGACATAAATTACACTTTAACAAAATAGTGCAAATAGATTTCATAGGACCATTAAATGGATTCAGGAACGCCTACGCTTGTACAATGGTAGATATAACCACAGGTTTAGGCATGGCAAAATCAGGACCAAAACCAGATCAACAAACTTGTATAATGACTATACTACAATGGTGTGCAGCTTTTGGAGTACCTGAAATCATACAGTCAGATCAAGGTACACACTTTACAGGAAAACAAACACAAAAGACAGCCGCATTATACAATATAATGTGGGACTTCCATAAAGCATATAACCCTACTGCTGCAGGGGCAATAGAAAGGTTCAATGGATTATTAAAAATAAAGCTACAACACTTAACACACTTACCCATACAGAAAGCATTAAAACATAGCAATAATAGAACTTAATAATAGACCCAGACTACACAGACAATCCCCACTGGAAGAGGCAAAAAAGGTGAAGGTTGTTATAGATTTCCCTGCACAAGAGGACACAAACTTACTTAGACCATACACCTGTATTTACAGGAACAAGAAAAATAATTCACTGAAAAGAGCAGAAATTGTAGCCCAAGGAACCGGGAATAACGCGTGGATAACGCAAGGTAAAAAAGATTTGCAACTGGTCACCTTGGAGTCTCTAGCATAATGCTATCATGGAACAAAATAGCAAAAATAATCATGCTATTTATACTAAATCTGATAGTGATAATTTGGGGAGCATTACCAATAGCAGACTGGGCATGGGGCATTTGTCCAATATTATGGAATGCCACAGACGCCCATCCCATACAAAGGGGTATAAATGCAACTATGTGCTGGTTGCACTCTGTATCTTAGGAACGATGACTATAGCGCATGCCACAAAAAACACCCTTCCAACATTTACTATGGCATACCAACAAAGGAATGTGATGAACATCAGTGAAAGAATGCCAGAATACTGGAAAGACTTTAGAGATTGGGTACATATAACAACTAGCTTTGGTAGCTTTTGGCAGAAATATGCATATTGTATAGAATATCAATGGTATACAGGATGTGATCAATTTAGGAAAGCTGTAGGATCAACCTACCATCTCAAAACATACATGTTATATATGAATATGAATGCAACAGACCTAGAAGAACAAAATCCATTAAAATGTCATTGGATTGAATTATGGGCAAATAAAACTAGCAATATGGCAATATATTCCACAGCATGGAAGTCATGGAATAACTTTAAGACAGTTACACTAAAAGTAAATAATAAATATAGAACAATGGCTATACAATATAGAGATTTCTATGAAGAAAATAAATTATATGAAACTTTCACTTGTGGAAT
Source organism: Arvicanthis niloticus (assembly GCF_011762505.2). Lineage (NCBI taxonomy): Eukaryota > Metazoa > Chordata > Mammalia > Rodentia > Muridae > Arvicanthis > Arvicanthis niloticus. The sequence continues at coordinate 19,065 of NW_023046381.1, forward strand.
GGCTATGAATACAACCTACCCTAGAACACGGTTTGCGCCTATGATAGCACAGGCATGGAAAACAGGCCTTGTGGGTAATTGGTATAACAAAACATCAGAAGAAATAGAAGAGCAGGATTATTCTGATCTTGATTATTCTAATTATTCTGATAAAGAGGGAACTACCATAACTACCCCAGACCCTTGTAGAACAACTATATCAAGAAAGTGTGCAATAGTAAAAGAAAAATTAGAACCAAACTTTATTAGAAAAGGGATACCAAACCTACCAGAACCCTGGGGACAGAAATGCCCAAACTCATTTTTGAACAGCTTAAATGAAACAGTAAAAAAGCATAACATATTATGTGTTTCTGAATTTCCTAACTTACCATTTTATGGCAATCTGACACCAGTAGATAATAATGGTAATCCATACAAGGAAATTGATACCATTGAGATAAATGGGCATAAGATTAACAAGACAAACCACATCCCAAAAGTAACAACCAAAGACACTTGGGATTGGTCATTATGGAGCAAAGTACTAGCATTAGGAGTAGAACATTGGAGATTCCCAATTATACTTACATCAATATTACCACAGCCATGGGGACAGTTAAGGACATGGACAACAAGACCACAATGCCTTATACCTACACACATGCTACTATGGTCAATTAGTATACAACACCTCGATCAATGAATCATATCCATGGACATGGTTATGCTTAGAACATAATCCAATACTTACAAATACACATGGATTTGATGAACCACAAATAAATAACTTTAAAAATGCCACAAATGTTGATTTTAACCAGACTAAAGCATGGACAGAACTGAGAAAACCACATCAAAAAGAAGTGATATTTGTGAATGACACCCAAAATGTGCTTATACTTAGAAACACTACAGAAAAGACAGAGTGGTACCCCATATATAATGGAACAAATAGACCAATAAAAAACTTCATTAGGCACCATATATAGACCATCAAAAGTTATAGCATGGATGAATCAGAATACAACACCTATCAATATAACAGAAGCATATGAAAACATAACGTATAAATTACCTGAAATAATGGAATACACATTGGTGAAAGTAGGGAGTGAGAAAGGTAATAATAAAATAAAAGCAAATCACATATCACAACTAAACACAAAGGTGAGATATAACACCAACATAACACTGTCTATAGATTGGTTTGAGGATTTAAACCTAACAGAAAAGTATGCAATACAATATTGGCATACAGGATATCCATACTACTTTTCTTCATGGGCTTTGAACCCAGAATATGAAGAATGGGAACATGTAGAATGGATAGCACACAAACCAAAAGGTATGAACTCTTCATTAAAATTGGATTGGGATGATATTTACCACATACCAATAACACATGATTCATGGCCCAATAAGAAATATCATGAAGGTAAATTAATGGATAGAGGTGAAATAATACATAAACAAAAAAAAAAAAAATACAAACTGTATACAGCACATTTCCCACAAGGATACTTATACCCACCACCTGGAAACCCAAAGGTCATAAAAGCACCTATGATAGTACCAGACTAACAATTACCAGCAAAGGTTGTATTGTTCCCTAGAGTAAGGAAAATTAAACTACAAATGGACCTACAAGTATTCAAACCACCAAACACATATTGCTCCAACAAACTGAATTATGAATTACAATACTCCAACCCAATAAAGATAGGAAGGAAACCTTTACAACTTATGTTGTTAGGAGCAGTCCTAGCAGGAGCCTTGTTAGGAGGCATAATGGGAGGAGGAGTGTCAGCAGCAATGCTGGAACCAATTAAAGCAGAACTCTATCATATACAACAACTCAATAGGAAAACCTCAGAAGCACTCTCAGCGATATCCAATTCAATTGATGCACTTAATGTACTAACTCAACAAATGAGAGCAGAACAGGAAATCTTGAAAAAAGATTGGCAATATAAGGATAAAGTATTAAAAACAATGATAGACACTAACCATAACCAGATTATGTGCATGCAGTACACAAGAGTACTAGACAGAGTCAAAACGGAACTAGATACACTATTCACATCAGGATTAGGGAGAATTCCAAAACATTAATCAATCCAACAGAGGATAGCTCGTGTGAAGAAGGAATATGCACAATACATGTGATGCAAATATTCTTAGACAATGCATTCACAGCATACCACACAAAGCCCATACAACTTTGGGATACTAAATTAGACCCACTACAAACATTGACATCTAAATGGATTACTCCTATTGATCATTTACTATGGATAAATATGAATAACACACCAGCTTACATTCCACTAGATGAATGCTACTCTTTAGGAGAAAATGCATTCGTATATCCACATTTACCAATAACAAAAATGACAGAGACAAGACTAACTGTAACAACAATGACAGACACAGTAATGAGCACAGGAGACTGGACATTTCTGGTATGTGCAACCAAAGAAAAGGAAATCACTTGTACAAATTTGGACAAGGAAACATTAAATGATACCAACACCTCATTTATAATGACTCCAGGATGTTGGATGGTACACAACTGCTCAGTATTACATGTAGATAATACAACATATGTGACAAAGATATCCATACAATACTCACATTTATACCAAATGCCAACAATATTTTTGGAGAACCTAGAAAAGGAGCATTACAAAAAATTTGTACAAGCAACACAAAAACTACAGAAAATATCTGAATTCAATGAGAAGCAATTAAGCTCCGTTGATAAGCAGATCAAGAAAACTCAAGCAAGCTTGAGAAGGAGTATGATAGAAACACATAATTTAGTAGGTCTCATTAGAACTAATACTTACATACACAAGGATTGGAACCAAAAGATGCAGCACTGTAGTTTTTGGGACTACATAGCAAGACTAGTACAGTTAGATTTCATCTGTACACCAATATATAATTGGTGGCACTGGTTGAAAGAAGCAATGTGGATAACAGTGATGATTGGAATAGCATATACTGTGTTCAAAATTGTCATGTGTTTCAGAAATAGAAATAATTATGCCAAGAAGAAGCGGAAATTTGTCGGGATGAAGGTGTGACCTGATGCAAACCCAAGGGGTAAAAATAACCCTACGCTACCATTACATGAGACACTGGGATGTGCTGAGAGATCTCCTATATCGAATGGGAATCACCGAAGGTCACATCGGAGTCGAGTCCTGCCATTTCTGCAAGAGCAAATACACCACTTTGTACTTGGCATGTGATAATACTGAGGATAGATTGATATTGTTGATGAATCATTTCTTGAATCATCCTATGGAATTAATACATAGACACCAAGTAGACAGAATGCTTCATGTATTAGCTAGTTTGATAAGTTGCTATATATGCAAAGGAAATTATCCGCATTATGAATTGTGTAAGAATTTCATTAGACATGATCCCTTTGGAGCAAAAAACCTGCTATACGGAGATTGGTATGGCAGAAATAATAGCAAGGGGAATTACACCCCTGGAAACTTGCAAAGCTTTTGTGTGAGAATGCTTATGAGACCATTACTTGAAGATTTATTGTTAGAATACGCAGCTTATGTAACTTGGTATGAAATTTATAGAACATGGCTTAAAACTAGGAAACAGAAAATACCTAGGAAAATGCGCAAACCACTAGCACACATTACAAGTAGCCTGCGCCAATAGACTCTGTAAACCCCCAGGCTGTGACCTCAGTTGTGACACCTTTTATGTTGATGTCATTTCAGGTGTCAGGGGGTGGAATGTAGTGAACATGGAAGGCAGCTACTGACAGCCAGGCTAGGAGAAGTAGCTAGGAGAAGCAGCTAGGAGAAGCAGCTGACATCCAGGATAAAAGATAAGACCAGACCAGCCAAGGCTGGGAGGAGATAACCAGCAGAGGAACCCTGTGTATAGATTAAGAAGTGTGACATTTGCAGTAAAGTGTTAAGGATGGATAAGGGTAGGATAGAGTATAAGAACCCTGACTAGAGAAGGAAAGTCGGCCCAAAATGACTTGCCTGTGAACTCCACGCCGGTCTGGACTCCACTCAGTCCGATGAGTGAATGAAGGAGATACAGACCACCAACTGATCATCAGTGGGCCCAGAGAACTGACCCGAGCCATCGGAGCAAGACTCGGTGAATGCAAAGAGGTGATCCCGAGACGTCGGAGCCCCCAATGTCAGCAGGAAGTAGCCAGATATCACAACGCTCCGCTTCACCTCTTTTCTTTTTAATTTAACCAAAATGCGGAAATTGTGCCCTTCCCCCACGCTGCCAACCTGTCTAGGTTGAGCAGCCCCTAGGTTGAGCAGACCGGAACATGCCTTTTACCACTAGAGATCCGAATAACAAAGGACTTGGGAAGCTGCCTGCATTGGAGACCTGCAGTTTGCCTCAGGAGTTGAGCTGAATGGACTGCCTGCTGAGCTAGCCTTGACACCTTCTGGACTTCTATCTCCTGGCCCAGCCCCTGGGCTGAACCGAGAAGAGACTCTGGAGGGTGGGGCTTCCCCTTTATATGTGAAAGCAAATTATTAAATTTCAGGCCTTGATCAGAAAAAAACAAACAAACAAACAAAAACAAAACAAACAAAAAAAGGATTACCAAGCTAGGACAATCATGGAATTTTATTATCCACTGAAATCTCAGGGGACACAGGCAGCCTATCTATACTGGGAAACATAACAGACAGCTGCTTGCCCCAAACACCAACTTCATCACCTCCGTATAGAGCTCCCTTTTCCTTTCACACTTACAGACTATGAACACAGACACTTTGCCAAATGAAAGCAAAGACAGGCCCTGTCTTCCAAAACCATGGCCCAGCAGAGTAGAAATAATAAAACTGCAATAGATACTAAGTGCTTACCAACCAGCCCATGAAGAAAGCCCTGATCCACAATGCTTACTGATGGCCACCATGGCCAATTGCAAACAACCCATTAACACCAGCTGACAAATTTTCTGATTACTTACTGCTATGAAGCTCTCAATTGGCCATCTAAGCAGACTTCAGTAAAACACTGTAACAAATCCAGCACCATCCAGGGCCCTCCACCCCCACCACACCCCCAGTAAAAGTCTCAGTGGTTAGAGTTTGGGGCTTAGTGATGGAGGCTGAACAAGGCACTGGGAAAACAGGACAGGGAGCTTTCTCAGTCCGCTGGGGCCTCTTCACAGAGACCATGAACCCCAGAAAGACAACTGCAGTAATCCTGACCCATGAGACAGGCCAAGTCCGTGCTCCGTGCAAAACTCTACACTTCCCACAACCCCCAGAGTAAAAGATAAAGTTCTTACAAAAATCCATTGATCTCTTCCTCCCTCCCTTCCCACCCTCCTCACTCTGGCCAGCCACCCATTCTGTTCTCTTACTTCAGAGCCTGAATTCAGCCTAGGTGTTCAGTCTACCTGAGTATTCTTTCCTCATATCTCCACACCACCAATTCGCCTGCCTCTTAATCTTCTCTCAGATGTCTCCTTCTCTAGGATGTCCCCAGCACACTCTTGACACCTTCTGCTTCCTCCAATCCACTTATTCCCCAAACACAAGGGAACATGTCTTTTTACTACAGAAACTGTTTATGATGTCAACCGACTAGAAACCACCTTCAGAAGGGCAAAGGTCTATCTGTCCTGTTTCCTGCCACATTTCCACAGCCAAGAACAGAGCTCTACATGTATGTAGTGGGGGAGGCAGCAGGGGGGTCTGAACATTTTTCTGCATCAGTGAATGAAGGCAGGCAGGCCTGGAGGTGGTTTCCCTTAGCTACCATCTTGATTTTCTTAGAGGGGATAGCTAGGCTGAAGGTTATTCCCTGCTCAGCAGAGACCCCAGATGCCTTGGCTTTTCCACTGGGATGTAGGACAGGTGTCCCTTGTCCTAACTCTGCACTTCACTTGCTTTCTTCATTTAGGCTGTAATGGGGCCCTATATGGCTAACCTGGACCCGCAGAAAGTCCCAGGGTGGAGGCCAAACAGGATGCCAAGCCTGAAGGCCTTTACTGAGCTACAGTGGGAGATCTGAGGTGAGGATTGATGTGTTCCTCAAAAGGTCCAGAGAAGACAAGCCCTCTAAACCCCCTAACACCAGTTATATGTCTCCAGCCACTATGATCCCCCATTCCCTACTCTAAACCTAGAAGAACCCCCACTCCCAAGTGGTTAGAACCTCTACCCCAGTGGTTAGGGCCAATAGGCTGTTCCATCATGCCTCAGGCAGGCTCTCCACATACAAGGCACACAGTTCTTACTGCTATTTTAAGTTCTGCAGGCCTAACTGTAGCACATAGCCATAGCAGGCAGCCAGTCAGGACAGGAGATTGAGAAGCTAGGCTCACTGAAGGGAGTCAGATGGACTGGTCATCCCCTTACACCAGCCCTTGGTAAAAAGACCAGAAACCCCCAGGCCACACCTTCCAACTCATGGGAACATGAGTCAGGGGCTGCCTCAGGCATACCCAGATTCCATTTCTGAATGTGAACCCAGTCTCCACAGCAAAAGTTCTCCTAGCCCCACCCTACAATTCTCAGAAGTTTCAAGGAAGCAAAAGCTAGTACAGCAGTCAGATAAAAACACAGCCCCAAGAGATGAATTCTGTGGTATCTGCAATGACTCCTGTCCCTCCCTAATGTGGAGTCCCTCCCAGCACTGTGCCAGGTACATGGCCACAGTCAACATTCTAAAGCCTAAGGTGAAGTCTAGAAATAAGCTTTGTCATTATCATTTTTAGTGATGTCCTCTGACATCACTGGACAACAAAAACTAATACCAGAGACCGCAGAACCAAGGGACCAATGGAATTTAGCAACAAAATACTGCCACTCATGGAACTAGACACAATGGCATCATCCTTCTGTAGTACATAGTGGCCATATTCCAACCTGTACACCACCAAAAGATACCCATGTGACTGGAAGCTGGCTCAAGAAGAGATAGAGAAAGCAGGCACTCTGGTCACAAGCTGTACCCAATCCAACCTCATGCTTCAGGACATCAGCAAAATCACTCCAGGCAGGACAGGTCACACAGGCCTGGGGCCACCAGCAGCATCTTACAACTCAAATTGCCTAGTTTAAGCAGTATCTGCACTGGTAAAAGGGGAAGAGATACCAGCAGGTGCTCTAATTAGGGAGCTCTGGGACCTGGCTCCCTGTCACCGTTTACCTTGAGCTAGAAACAGCTACCCACACATTAAAGGAATAGTCTCACTTTCTGGACTGAAGAAACAATCCTTGTATTTTCCCTTCCTGTCTGTGGCTCCAACCTATCTAGACAGACTCTTCTAAACATATCTGCTAACACTTTATAAGCAATGACAGCAGCTCTGTGTATAGGAAGATGTAAGCTGGTCAGAGGGAGCTTCCTGGCATGACCCTCACAGAGTATAGGGAAATAACTGCAGCAGACACCATCACTCTCTGGCAAAAAGACCTCAACTAAGGCCGATCACCTACCTTTCAGATCCACCTCCTGGTACTCCTGGTCCAACACTCTCCACAATGCAGAGTGCTTTCTAAGCAGTTTCTCTTAAGTGTGCTTCCCAAGCTTCCGCATAGGCAATGTCCTGGCCCATACAGCTCTAGCTAAAGCTGGAATATCTGGAGGCAAGACCCTGACACAGCATCTCTGTTAATAAACTTTGCAGCTAAAATGTGCAACCATTTAAGGGTTGCTGCTTAGAAGGCTGTGGACCTGCTCTAACTGGCTCTTCCTCTTCCCACACATGCAGGAGCTGTGTCCTACCACCTCTAGAGAACTTTCTTCAGCTACAGATGCATGGGCAGAAGTTCCTCACTGTCACCCTCCCTCAATCCCACTTCTGAAGGGGTTTGCATATAGGTCAAAGCAATCTCAAGACACTTTTGTCAGCCTCTAAAGTTACACCCCATTATGAGATGGGGATGAAAAGACACTTAAAAACTCAGGGGCCTGAACAATTGATCCTCAGCTGGTGGCAGTGTTTCAGGATACCAGGGAGCTTTGGGAGACGTAGCCTATCTGGGAGACATGGGGGCCATGTTTGATTCCAGCTCCACCTCTCTAGATCCTGACTAGGATATTATGTAACCAGCTACTCTACACCCCTGCTGCGCTGGTCTTAAACACTCCTACCACCATATGTCCACTGCCATAATGGCCTTCTTTATGTTGTTTCTTTCAAATACTGTATCATCATGGTAAGAAAAATCATTTAAAAATAAAAATAAATTAAAAACAACAATAATAACTTCTCCCATCTTCAAAAGGGACATGTCTGTCAAAGTAACTTTGCTCAGCCCTACCCCCTGGGCAATGTGCCATCTCCCAAAGATCACCCTCACTTCGACCCATCCTGCTTACCAAAGCACTATCTCAGATCCCTGACCTCTCCTCTTACTTTTGCATACACTTTAACCCCTGGCAAAAGACAGCTAAAGAGATGAACACAGTACCCAACATAAGTCAGGCAGCTTTCAACCTGATCTCAGACATCATCTATCTATAGCCATGCTGCAATTCTCCTCCTTCTGCCTCTAACTCAGTTCCATCCTGTACAATCTGTCCAGAGAGGTAACTGCATACTTTCACTAAGTATGCTACCAACCTGTCCCAATTCTCAGCTTCAATCAGCCCACTGTCCCTTGACATGGAAGTTCCTCAGGCTGATGGCCTAATTAAAGATCTTTCTTGTGGCCACAACACACAGCTCCTCCTGCACTACCTCAAGGTAACTGATTGATTAGACAGCCCAGGAGGGCACAATGACTGCACCTGACTGTCAGCTGCAGGAAACATGTCACTGCAAGTCTCCCTTAGCATCTACCCTACCTTCATCATGTGCCACTACTCAGCAAGCAAGGATGAATAGATGGATGGATGGTTGGATGGGTGAGTGGATGGATGAATGGATGGATAGATGGATGGATGGATAGATGGATGGATGGTTGGATGGATTGGTGGATGGATGGATGGTTGGATGGTTGGATGGATGGATGGATAAATGGGTGGATGGATGGATGGATGAATAGATGGGTGGATAGATGGATGGATGGATGGATGGATGGATGGATGGATGGATGGATAGATGGGTGGATGGATAAATGGATGGATGGATAGAGAGATGGATGAATGGGTGGATGGATGGATGGATGGATGGATGGATGGATGAGTGGGTTCATAGATGGGTGGATGAAACCCAACAAATTGTTCTAAACCAAATGCTAAGGAGCAAGAAATCATGGGAAGAAAGGCAGAAGTGGGTAAGTTACTCCTTCACTTAAGACCAACAAGGTTGACACTCAAGCACGCTATGGTCCGAGAACCCTGGAGGTATACTAACTGCTGTTAGAATTAATTGAGTAATTATCTTCCCACAGCTGCACCCCTTTCTTTGGACAGGAGGGGCTTCTAGATCAGAAGCCAAGGCTCTAGAGTCCACAGCTTCTCCACCAGCTCCAAGTTGCCAAAAACCCAGTCTACTCCTAAACATTTACAGTCCCTCCTCACAGAGACTTCAAAGCCTTCTGTGGCCCCCTAAGACATCTGTACCATGACAAAAACTATTCAGTCACCTTAGATTCTGGCTTTGGCTTGTTTTAAGCTCAGCCATGGATAGACATCATGGAAAACCTGGCAGATTCAATCAAGGGAGTGGGTGGACAGAATGTTGGGGGAAAGTCAGATCATAAAATGCATGGTTCTTCTGGAGAGGCAGTGGAGACCAGAGGGAGGGTCACAGGAGGAGGGGCTGGAAGACTCACATGTGAATCTAGGTTCTGACTGTGAATGAGTCACTTCACCTCTATGGCCTTCAGTTTTCCTGCAGGCAAGGTTGGGCATCAACCCTGTCTCCCTGCTGAGCTGTCCCAAGATGCAGTGGGTTCATGGTATACTTACTTATCCTCTCTTCCCTCTCCAGAAATCACAGAGAACAGCCACAGAAGTAGCAGTTACACTCTGCTCAAGCTCTGCTGGAATAGCCAGGTCACACCTCAGTTTCCACCATCCTAACACTTTCTGACTGAGCCCCACCTGCCTGCCTCTGCCTCTGCTTTAGGAAGGGAGTGTATGGTGTACAAATCCATCACATCAGCATTAAAGTCCCAGCTCTGTTCCTAAAACATTTCCCAGTTTCCTTATCTGAATTCCCAGTAAATTCCTCACAGTGTGTATTAATGGTGATTGTATGCCAATGGCACCTGAGTTCAGTGCATGGCACAAAGTACAGTTAATAAATAGTGGAGAATGATTGTTTTCATCCTAATTATCACTGGTTAGCCTCATGGAATATCCAGGTAGCAGGCTCTAACTAGAAAGATGTGAGTCTCAACACTGAGTTTACTTCTCTTCTCTTGCTGAAAAGAGCATCAACAAGCTCTCTTGATTGAAAACCTAGAGAGAGCTCTTCTCCCTTAGTTCTCTGCTCACACTCCCGAGGGAGCCCCCAGGCCTAGCATCCAACCCAGCCCTCTCCCGACCACCAATCCCTCCCTAGTCATGCTCCATAACCCAACTAAAGATGATCACATACCCTGCCTGCTCTCCCCCAGGTCCCTCCCTATGCTCTCATTGCCTTCTACTACACAAGCTTTTGCAATTGTCTTTCTGAGATAAATTTGGTCATAAGTTGCTTCACCTTAGAAATCATTGCTTTTATTCCAAACTCAGAAAACCTTGAGTATATTCCCATAGTCTGGCAAGTTCTCCCAATCAAACTCCTATGTGAGCTTCAAGACCCAACTCCAACCTCACTCTTCCTTGCTTGCTTCCTCCCATTCTGAATTTCTTCTAGTTGGACTACTCAGTGTCTCTTTGATAGTACTTTTCATGCTTGTGGTGCCTGTGTGCCTCATGCCCCCTTTCCAAACAAGGTTCCTTGAAGGTAGGGCACTGTGGGTTCTATGAACCTCTAGCTCACAAATCCGAATTTGCTGATTTATTCAGTGTGTTGATCTGCTAGACCCTAAAATCTCTCAATGAATGTTGCTGAACTAATGAAATCACAAATCAGGGCTCTGATTGTAATTTTAGAAATGAAAAGCCTCAATCAACGCCTGGAAAGAGCCGTGTTTGACTTGAGACCCAGTTTCCTTCAGAGAGATGGTGTGAGGATACTGATGAGAGAGAGGTCTCAATGGAAGACACAGGGCTGACAGGCACTCACTCTGAATGTACCAATGACTATGAAGATGGGAAATCCAATTTCAAGAATTAAAGAACCTGAGCTACACTAACTGGGCCTGTGCTGTGACCCAAATGGGTTCCTATGTTCATTGTCTTCATTTGCTCTAATCTGTTGGCAACCCCAAATCAGTGTTTTTCAAACCACTGGCTGTGATCTGTTCAGGGGCTACTGAATTAGTTGAGTGGGTCAGCAGAGAATTTGTGGGAAAACAGAACAAATGTGTGGATCTGGGTCCTGATGCCTGTGTCCACTGGATCCTTACTTCTGGCAATGAAGCAGAGCAGGGGAGAGGGGTGGACAGAGACCCTAGTCACACATGGTTCAGTGGGTAAAGGCAATTGCCACACAAGCCTTGTGACCTGAATTTGATCCCCAGAACCTATTTAAGGTACGTAAGAACCTATTTAAGTAAGAACCTATTTAAGGTAAGTAAGAACTGTTCCCACAAAGTTGTCCTCTGACCTCCATACTTCTGCTCTGGCATGTGTGTGCATGCACACTTACACATGCACAATAATTAATAATAATAATAATAATAATAATAATAATAATAATAATAATAAATTAATTACTTCATGAGATTTTTTTTCCATTATAGCTGTCGTGTGTATGAGAGAGGGAGAGAAAAAGAGAGAGAGATCATAGGGTTTGGGAAGTAGCCCCTGCACCTCTGTAAAGACATGGCTCACCCACAAGAGTTTCATTGAATGGGGGTTGATGGCCCACTGGAGTGTATACTTCCCAGACATGAAATTCTGAGCTGGTTGTCTCCTGCAGGGCCATACCTGGCCAGGAAGGCTGATCCAGCTGCAGGAAATACCTGGGGATTCACTCTCAAAGATGACAATGAGTTTAATGGCTGCCAAGAAGTTAGGCATACCATGAGAAGAAAAGGAATCAGAATCGTAGCTGTGGAAAGTGTCCCTGGGCCATCTGAGCCCATGGCAGCTGCATATTTTGGTTAGGAATGTGCACTCTGGATGCTTGCTTTACTGCAGGGCACCAGCTCTCCAGTGCACAATATATAGCCCAGGCTCTTTACTCATAGGTTCACTGCCTGACTGCTGAAAAAATTCAAAGCTGGGTTTTAAAAACCAGCTTTAAAAACGTGAGCTCAGCACAGAACTATACCTTTGTGATCTATTAGATTACAGAAAACCAATTCCAGATTGAGCCAATATTTTACCTGTTATAAATTTCATTCAGCTGCCTGTCTCATCTGTGTGTAGCAGACAGAACCTCCCACTGGGTCTCCAAAACAGAAGGGAAACATCATACCCTCTTGAGTCCCAAGGTGCCACAATGAAGAATGATGGTCTCACTTCTTGTTTTATTCAGGGATGAAGAGAGGAACAGGCTTTAAATGCAACAGGAAGCCTGCAGAGGGGCACTGTTAAGGACAGGAACAGGTGGCCCAAGCAGGTGCTAGCTATAACCCTAGGCCAGCTGAGCCTGCCCCAACTGGGGTACACACAGCCAAATGTCAGACTATGTAATTTACCCTGTATGGTTGTTCACACTCCCTTCCTTCCTAGATGACTTTGGGAGGCACCTTCCTGTCTGCGGCATCCCTGGTTCCAGGATGAGGCCGAGTGATAGCTTTGGGGTTGCCACAAACAGGTGAATCTCCCCAGAGTGCCACAGCCTATTTCCAGATCCTGATGGGTCCTGTCTAATGCCAGCATCATCAGAGGAATCCAGGGCATTCCTAGCTCAGCATTGTTCAAATCACACATTTCTCTGCATAAAAAGCTACAGAACAACTCATTCCTTTATCCTCCCAGGAGAAACTACCTCAAAGGGTGAGCAACCAGATCTCTGTGTGATGGGGCATAAGGAAATAGGCAGATAGGAACCACAGAACATTTTCACAACTGTCCATTAGACCCGCTGCTGTGTACCCAGAAAGATCACTTGCCCCTACCCACTAGCTAAGCCCGCCCTCCCAACCCAGTGTCACAAGTAGATGGTAGTGGGGGCAGAGTCCTACCTGTACCCTCAGCCTGGACACAGCTCCTTCTCCGTGTCTCAAACTATGTGAAGACAGCACATAAGCTTTTGGGAATGAGCTAGTGACTACATTTGCATTATGCAAGTGTCAGGCACAGGGGTATTCAAAAACCTCCATCCCTATGGCTCACCCATCATGCTAAAGAGAAAAATGCAGATTGGAAGAAAAAGACACCATGCATGCAGGGATCAGAAGAAAGGGTGAGGGAAGAAACAAAAGATCATCAAGAAAAGAAAGAGAAACATGGGGTTACAGGGAGCTCAAACTGCCCATTACCACTATGTGGTAACACAGGCTGCATGCCCAGAACTGAGCTGTCTACAGAAATGACACCAAATCACATGCAAGACCCTCGACAGATGAGCCTAACAGAGCTCACATCTGCCCAGAGGCCCCTGGCCAATATTTCCTGGAGGCTGAACCGTGGAGTCACATTCCCGAGAAAAAGTGCTCATTATCTACCTGCAGAGAGTCTGACTGTGCTGCATGTCACCTGGGCTCATAGGACCCTACAGGGAGTCTGACTGTATTGCATGTCACCTGGGCTCACAGGCTCATCTTTGGGATGTTGATGCAAGGCCCCATGATGAAATAACCTTTGAATTCTATGATCCTGAAACACTAGCACCACATGGACAGTGCCCGGTTCTGCTTCCATCCTGAGAACTAGAGAGGCCTCTCTTTTTCAAGTGCCCTATGCAGCTGAGACTAGGAAATACTTCCCTGGGTGACTATGGACCAGGATACTCCTTCAGCTTGCACTCTTTTTAGAGGTGAATCCTTTTCTAATGAACTTGGATGTTTCGGTCCTGCAGCTTACTTTTAGAGGGATCGTACCCTCAGGATATCACTTTTATTGTCCCAGTGCAAAGTGCAAGGCTTCTAATCTCTGTAAAAATTACAGGCCTTGGGGTTGGAGAGATGGGTGTCGCAGTGGTTAAAAGCACTTACTATTCTTACAGAGGCCTCCAGTTTGAGTTTAATTCCTAGTACCCCCACATCAGGGAGCTCACAACTGCTGGTGACTCCAGCTCCAGGAAATATGACATCATTCTGACCACACACACAGACTAAAGATTTTAAAATGACAATTTTGAAAACACGCTCTTAGTGAGACAAAAACTTTTTTTTAAAGACATCCTGTGCTGGAGTCATGGGTCATTGCTTAAGAGCACTGGCTGTTCTTCAGAGGTCCTGAGTTCAATTCCCAGAAACCACATGGTGACTTGCCATCATCTGTAATGAGTTCTGGTGCCCTCTTCTTTTTTTGTCTGAAGAGAGTGACCTTGTACTCACATACATAAATAAATAAAACTTAAAAAACAAAACCATACAGCACTTTTGTCTCCATTTGTCTGTAACCTGAGCTAAATGCACACCTATCCTTACCTACACACATATTCAAATCTTTTTGTCTCACTCTTTGATTTTAGTTCTCAGTATAAACCTGGCTAAAAGGCAGCAATGATGGTGCCACTGCCTGAGTATTACACTGCCTTGACATTTCCTCTGCCAAGTAAATCTGTCCACTGCTTTTTACAATTCAGATTTCCTCAAATACCAGCAGAACATAGATATTCTTTACCAAAATGTAACAAAAATACCTTGCACAATTCCCAATAGAATCCTGTCACCATCTGAAACCTATGAGCAGTCTACTGTCTGTAATTCTATAGGTGTCCTGGCCTTTTATACCTTGCCAGAACCAGTAAAATACACTTAGAACACATTAAGCCTCCTCCAGAGTCTTCTACATTACTTCCACAAGTGGGTTCCAAAGGCCTAGAACCACCTAGTCTGGCTTACAGTGAAACAACCCCACTTCACTGGAAGCGAGTTTTTGTACTGATACTCTGCATTGTGACCTGACAGAACTAAAGCTGTTCATCAGTTCAGAGGTCTCAATGTGGGAAGACATTGGGCACAGGAGAGAAGCATATTCCCATCCAGGAAGCAGAGGGTAGCTACAGCCAGGGTGAATGTAACCTTCAAAGGCCAACTACACATGCTCTGTCTCTGCCAACCAGATCCCACTGTTCAGTCTCTACAATCCCCAAAGTATTGCCACAAGTTGGAGACAAACATTCAAAACATGAGCCTAAGGTGAAAGTCAAGATTTAAACAACAATAAATGCTAACACCTCTAGCAATGTGATCTTCAGTGTTATCTCTAAGAGACAGTTTCATAGTCCAAGACATCAGAACCTTTGCAGTCAGTTGATAGTGAAAAAACATGAGGACAAAAAACCAGAACAGAGAACTGACAGACAGCATGCTGGGAAGTTCTCCATGTCTCTTCCTCTAGACAGCCTGTCACTGGTCCCTGCTGATGCTCTTCCAGAAAAGGCTGTTAGTTGTGATGGCCCCTCACCACAACTCTTGGCACGACTGGGTCAGGTCATGATCGCTCGTTTCAAATTTCTGACTCAGACGCTGGGCTCAATGTCCTCAGTGCTATCTTCCCTTTCTCTGCTTCATTCCAACTGTTCTAAACATTCTCTTCCAATCACAGTTCTGACTGCATTTCTCTAGTCCAAACCTGCCAGCCCTGCCACTCTTCAGAGCTCACTGCCATGCTCCAGACAAAATGTTCTTCCTTTCTTTCCCAGCATCTATTGAACTGAACAGAATTGTACCCTTCATGCTTCCCTCTCAGCAGCTTCGGTTTATCAGAGAGCCTCAGTGATATGGGTGGGCCTTTCCCAGGGCCATGAAGCTGACCATCGAGTAGTGCTAGGTCCATGTCTGAGGCCTTAAGTCTAATGCTGCCTCAGCCCAGCAGGTGGAGAGAAGTGCTGCATAGGACAGTTTCTTGCCTTGACACTCAGCAGTGGGAGTGGCATCTGTGAAGCTGTAGGTCTGCTAACATTTAGAACTCTTCACCCTGTAACTTAGCTCTACATTAACTAAATCACCATCTGCTACAATTACAAGATGTATGCAGATGCACTACAAAGGGCAGAGGTTTATTTTCCTTTTGTTTGGGGAACATGAACTATTGACTTGCTCTTGCAGACCAGGCTGGTCTCAAACTTGTGGCAATCCTCCCACTTTTGCCTCCCCAGTGCTAGAATCCCAAGGATGCTCCACCATACTTGATAAAGCTGACATTTGAAGTGTTTTATGGTGACAGGTTCAGGTTGGTTCATGTCTATTTCTAGAACTGTCTTTTGTTGCCCCTCCCACCAAATAGCTCCTACTTCTACTCTCTTTGATGTGTATAAATATATGTATATATGCACTTTTATATATCAAACATAGATTTCAGAGATGAGTCTGCCTTATTCGTCTTATCACAGTATGGCAATTCTACCCATCTCCTGCAAATGGCATTCAGAAGACAGGGAGACCTTTTCCACCCACAGTACAGCTGGCTTTTGATCACTGCTATGGAGTACAGGGTGTACACACACAGAGGCAGACACAGGCCCTGATACCCAGAACTCTCCTGTAAGAACAAAGACAGCACTAGAACCAGGTTGGGCAGGATTGTGGGCATAGGGCACAGGGCACAGAGCACAAGCAGTTCTGTCACCAGTGCCTTCCAGGGCACATGCACACATCACTTCACTATCCTATGAAGCAGTTTTTCTGGAGTGTGGTCTTTCTGCAGACTGCCAGGGTGATGTGGTGATGTTAATTGCCTAAGGCACAATGCAAGATTATGCAGCAACAAAAATGCTGAGAAGGACCTGCATTTACTATTGCAGAGGAACACATGGACTGAGTGAGGAAAGCAGTTATAGAACAGAGGAAGTATTTCCTCCAGGAAAAGGAGGAAATGGTGTGGTAAGTGGCTCTGTGTACCATGCATGGATCAAATGCAGCCACTAGCTGAAAGAAGGGAAAAGCAATTACAACAGCCTTCAGGCCAATGGTGCACCTCTGAAACAAACAGTCACCTTTACTATATACCTACCACTCCCTACCCAGGATGGCTCAGTCTCCCACCCTGTCTCCATCATGATCCTGAAGAGGAAGACTGCTGAACAGTGAGTTCCAGCAGATTTCAATCAACCTTGGCCTGAGTTCTTCATGTGACAAATGAAGCCCAGAGCCAGGGCTTTCTCCTACTTAAGTCTTAGACCAATCTTAAAGAGTCAGGTTTGTCACACTGGCCTGAAAATAGCTCAAGGCTGGTTTGTGCATTCAGATTCTGCTGTGACTAGATACACAGAGCAGAACTGTGGACCACATCTTTTATAAAATGATAGTAGGAAGGCTGGTCACAGTGACTCACATCTAATCCCAGCACTCAGGAGGATACGGCAGAGAACTGCCATGAGTTTGAGGCTGACACAGGCTGGGTAGTGAATTACAGGCCAGCAAAACCTTGCTGATGCTGTCTGAGAAGGTAGAGGCTTCAAGGAATAAGCTCAGAGCCTAAAATGGTGCCAATTCATGGGCTGTAATCACAGGGCTACAGGCTTCTTTCCAATTCTCCATTACTAATGGTCTGACACACACTCTTCTATGCCCTCCTGGTATCTTATTTTCTTCTTTTTTTATTCAGGTCTTGTTTTGCTATGTAGTTCAATCTGGGTTCAGATTCCTGTTTTTAGCTTCCCAAATAATAGAATTGTGGGTATGAGCTTGGTTGTGGTGTTTTTTAACTTTAATTTCATGCTAAGCAATGGAAAGACGGCAAAGATTCTGTAAAACTGTGTGACTATGACAGAAGAAATGACAGTGGCTGTGGATCTAAAGGGCCCCTGTGTGCACCATGACAGGGAGACCCTATACAAAACAAAGGCTGACACACACACACACACACACACACACACACACACACAGAAAGAGATGGGGGCAGTATGCCTATCTAGATACTCTGGAGTTACTTGAAGGACCCCCTTCATATCTACATGCTTTCATGATCTGACCAGCAGAAGGTCGAAGGTCCCTGAGACAAGAACTACAGTCTCCTCAAACCCCAGTGCCTGACATTCATGGCCTTGAGCAAATTACATGCAACTATTGGACCTCTTACCTCTGGGTGGTGCTGTGAGAAGGTCTCTTGGTGCAGAGGCACCTAACCCTCTCCAAGTTCAGGACCCCATCTCCAATACACTCTAGATCTTTGGTCATCACCTCTGACCCTGAAACCCACTTTAAGACATCCATCTTCCCAGCCTCAGTCTAGCACTGTTGGGGGCCATTGAACTGAAAGAGGCAAAAGATTATTTTTTCTACTTTGAAGGAATTTATAATTAAGATCAAAGTAGTCAATGGGTCGGATGGAGGAGGGGATCCCAAACTTATCCAAGCACCTGATATGTAGCTGAGATGTACAACCTCAGGAAATGGTGATCACTGCCACAGGAGACCTACCACACAGTATGTTCACTGATCTCTGGAGCCCAACACCACCTCTCCCTGCAGGTACAGCCCAAGACAGCCAGCCCCTTCAGTGACCACCCTTCTGAATGCTGCCCTACTCTTCACTCTATTCATTCAGATAAGCACCTCACAAATGGCCTGGAACAGGTGTGGGGATCAGGTGACTGAAAACTGAGCTGAGATGGCCATAGCCAGCTGTGGGAATGTGCACAGGGGCAGGAGCCCCAGATTCATTGTCATGTAATGTTATGTGCCTGGTATGTGCCTAAGAGAAATGTCAGGCCCAGAAGACAGCAGCAGGCTATATGGGGAAAGGACCTAGGCTTTGTCTAGTACACAGATGGGTTTTAGTCTCTTCTCTTACCAAGGACAGAAGGACAGATCGCTGATGGACTCAGAATACTCCTCAGAGTTGAGACTTAATGACCCCATTCCCTCCTTTGCTGCACCTTGATGCTATTTGCACCAGGGATAAGCCACAGCAGGCTGCAGGACTACCACTACAGCCCCAACAGAATGAGTAGAACTCTCAGGGGAGGGAGGTGGATTGGGGGAAGGCAAAGTGGACCCTTCTCTAGACAGGTTTATTTTTGTTGTTTGTTTTCAGACATGTTCTTATTGTGTAGACTTGGGTATCCTGGAACTCTCTCTATGTAGATAAGACTAGCCTAGAACTCCTTCTAGGTGGATTCCCATAAGCTCTGCAGCACCTGGCAGGCAGACTGAGCAAACAGGGGTAGAGGGAGAAAGGCTGGCAACAGTGATGCAGGCAGCAGTTTCTTGCCTGGACAGGTTTCCTTCCTAAGTGTGTGTGTCCAAACCCATAGCAGACAGTGATAGGAGGAGGGAGAAGGCCAGGGGGCAGGAGACTGCCTGTGACTGACTCAATTATCACTATCGACAAATGTTCCCCACTGCATTTTTCTGCCTTTGAGCTACATGAGGACACACAGATGATGGCTGCTAAGTGCCCTGTCCTCTGGCATTCCCTCTCTGACTTTAATCCATTCTCCCTAAGGTGGCAGAAAACAGAGAAGCCTGGCTCTTAGCACTCAGAAAACAGAACTCAGAACAAACAGCTAAAACTCACTGCTCCAGGGGCTTGCAGCTAGGATATAAAATGACACAAAGTTAATGCTTTTCATTCTAAAAAGACTCTTGTTAGCAATGGCAACCATGGTAGAAAGATCAGTAGGCTGGGTATAGTTCAAGAGTATATGCAAAAATCAGCACACATACAGCACACAAACATACAACACACACACACACACACACACACACACACACACACACACAGAGTATACTTACACACATACATCAAGAAGAGATTCCCTATCTAACGCGCTCCCCCGAGCCCTTTACCATCCGTGGAAGAGAAAACACGAGACACAGAGATTGGGTAGTTACTGCAAAAGGAGGCTTTTTACTCTGTATCACACACACACACGTGGAAAACGCGGAAGGGCTGAGCTGTGGAAGGGGTCTGGCTTAAATACAGTCTAGAGTGACGTATTCACTTGTGATTGGCTGTTCGCTCACCACCCAACATTCAGTGACTTTTGGCGTGCTCTCTGCCTTTGCATCTGCGCAGATAATTGTTTACTTCTGGGAAAACACAAGGCTAGCGCCAACTTGGGGTGGCAGATTATATTGCGGCTCCTAATATCCCTATATCTCATTCCCAGCATTAAGCTCCAGATTTCTAGACCAAGGAACTCTAAGGATCCAGCTCCCCATCTCAGATTTTCTATTATCCCTCTCACACACACCTTTCCCCACAACTTCCCTGCAACCTTCTGTCTTTCCTCTTCACACATTACATGGAAGGAAATGGACTTTCTTCTCGCTGCCTAACAGATCCTGCCCACTACTAAAGCAAGGCCTAATGGCCAATTTGCTTATTAGCACAAACTGAAATAAAACATCTACAAATTTGATCTCTGGGTCTCAACCCCAGCACTAGCCTCTTTTGGAGAGAGCCAACCACTGGGATAGATGAGGCCAGGACTGGGCATTCCATCTTGGCCAGAAGTCATCAAGAATGTCCATAAGGCTTTGTGTGAACATGTTCTTGCTGGGACAATGCGGTTTTATATCACTGTGGTGGTTTGAATATGATTGGTGCAGGGAGTGGCACTATTGGGAAGTGTGGCCTTTTTGGGGTAAATGTGTCACTCTGGGCATAGTATTTAAGACCCTCATCCTTGCTGCCTAGAAGCCAGTCTTCTCCTAGTGGCCTTCAGATGAAGATATAGAACTTTCAGCTCATTCAGTACCATGCCTGCCTGAACTCTGCCATGCTTCCACCTTGATGATAATGGACTGAATCTCTGAACCTGTAAGCCAGCCCCAATTAAACATTGTCTTTATAAGAGTTGCCTTGGTCTGCTCACAGCAGTAAAACTCTAACTAAGCAGTAAAACTCTAACTAAGACCATCGCTAAGTGGCCTGGGAACAAATAAGGGTGAGAACTTTTAAGTAGGAGGCAAAACAGGAACCTGTGTTGGGCTGGGATGCACCTGAGTAGTGGAAGAGTGTTTGCCAAGAGGACACAGGAAGGCATGGGTACCATTCACTGCACTGTAAAATAGAAAAGCAAATGGGAACAGACTAAAAAGGAAGAGAGAGAGAAGTGTAACACTGCATAATAGGTTAGTGCATAAGATAAAAACCAGCCCAAGAGACAGTAGGAGGAGGGGTCAGAAAGGGCCTCCCAGGCCTAGTGTCAGACACAGCCAATGGTCCACCACTGACATTCACTCAGGTGCCTGAAAGACTTCCTGCCTTTACAGCCTATTTGGCCTGGCCTCCTCTCTATGTCCCTTCTATGTGTTCTAGGCCCTGGAAGGAAGCAGTGAGGGCTGTTCTGTGCCTCCTCATCTGGAAGGTGCCCTGTGAGCCAGCTCTAGCCACATAACCTTACCCAGCATCGAGGTGAGGAGAGCAGAGTAGGCCTAGTCATGGATGGGACTGCTTGTGTTGGGCATGGTTTTTCTTTTTAGGAGGACTGAAATGCAACAGTTACAGGCAAGAAGCTAAACTCTTCCTCTCCAAGGTCTGTCCAGGTCAACACTTCAAGATGAATACTGGAGGGACAGCTAAGGACCAGCACTAGACATGGAACCCAAGGCTCAGCTGACATGCTCTGTGCCAGGTCCCCTCCTGATCCCAGCACTCTTACTTCCTTTGTCCTAGTTCCTGCTCCTGCCTGGATGCCACAGGCACAACCTCTGGACTCAGAATGTGCCTCAGTGGAGGAGTGCTAGCCAGCTGGTCAAGCATGGAGGTGGTAGATTCCACCCCAGTGCAGAGAGAAAGAATAGGAATGGGAAAATAAGACACAGAGAGGAAGAAAATTGTCAAAATGAAGACCTCCTTCCTTCCCCCCCATTTCTCCAGTCTTGGCCCCATTCCAACACTTGGACTCTTGTGTGTGCCCCTCTACTGGTTGCCTCAGCTGGGGGGATTGCATGGAGAAGAAACCCAGGTAGCTTACCCAGTGTTTCATGAAGACCAAGGCATCGGAGAATCTCTGTTCAAATAATTCCTTGAGGCCTCCCTTCTCTGGGAGTTTGTCATAGATCTGGTAGATGTCTGGGGCTTCCACATAATGGTAACTGTAGCTTGGGCTTGACAGGCTGATATGTTTCACAGGTGCTTGTGTTACTGTGGACAGAAGAGTAGTTGGTCTGAGACTGATATCCAGAGGGTAGCAGGGTAGACAGACAGCTTTAGCACCCGCCCCATTTATGACCTGGGACAAATTACTTCACCTTTCCTCAGCTTCCTCTACTGGAAAAAGAAAGATAGGAAAGGTTTGCTTTCACATAGAGTTTTCTGAGCAAATTTGTGTTTGATTAATAAAGTCCTCAGTTTACAAACTAAGCTAGAGAATGTAAGAGCATCTCTTTGTGATTGCCTGACTCCTCCACATGCTGCTCTGCTCTTCACAGATGACTCCGGTTCCTCAAGATCCTAGGCACTGAAGGGGACAGAGCAGGGCCAGCTTTCTGTACCCTACTAGTATCCCAGGAAACATGGGTCAGACATCAGAAGCTCCTTAGCTTTCTAGGGTAAAAAGCTAGAGTGGAGGAAAGGAAAGAGACAGCAGGGTTGGGAGAAGGGGACATGAGACTAAGAGGGGAAAATAAGAGACATGGGAGGAGCCTGAGAGCTGAGTGAGAAAGGGGAAGCTTATAGAAAGAAGGTAGAACATGCAAGGGGATGCTGGAAAGGACCAAAAAAGCAAAAACAAAAACTGTAAAGGGGAACGGGCAAGAAGCTAAACATTGGGGACCTACCCTGTGCAGGTCACGCTGGTGCTCCAGGAAGCAACAACAACAACAAAAAAAAATCCAGATTCCAGAACTTGGAGCTTGCCGCACTGTTGCCCTGCCACTGACCCCAGAAGTGCAGAGAAATACAGAAGCAAACCAACACAGGTGAGACAAGCACTTGGAATCTGGAATCCCATGTTTGAGTTCTTAGCTATGACAGTGAGAGCCCTGACTGCCAGGGCCAAGTCTGAGCTTGGGCACTGGGAAGCAGCCTTTAGTAAGAAGGGCTCACACCATCATTCAATGGGCCCAAACTAAAGGCAGATGTGTTCTGCATGGTCTCGGGTCAATTGAACTGTAGGGCAGACTGGGAAGCCACTAAGGATTTTCTACCCTTGAGGCTCTCCTAGTCTAGGGAGGAAGACAGTCCACTGAATCAATTTTCAGAACACTGCAGAGGCCTTAGAAACAGGGAATTTCCTGGAGGGCTTGGTGTTGCTGCAAATCCATAGAATACCACCTGACACACAGGACAGAGATAATGTTGTTCAAGTGTGTCCACAGTACAACAGAGGAGTTCGTAGTGCCCCTGGTCAGGAAGGTGAGGCTTGAAAGGAGCATGAAGTTCAAGTACAAGTCCTGGGTGGAGACAAGAAAGGCTAGCCCAAGTCTGAAACTAGCAAGGGTCAGTGCCTGGGACCTAGCTATGTGAGTCTGGAAAGGTCAGAGAAGCACAAATGTTGGCTGCTGGCAGGAACCAAGAGTACAGGGCCAGCCAAGGGTGCAGACCAAACTCAATAGATTCTATCCTATGTCAAGGATTGAAGCAGGGCTGGGAAATGGCCAGCATTTGTTTGTTGATGTTATTAACTTGTAGTACCAGAAATGAACCCCAAGGCCTTGACAAGCACTCAAGGCAAGCTTTCTGTCACTGGGCAATCCCCAGGCTAGTTTTGCATTTTTGTGCAATTCTGTTCTAGTTTTGGACATGACAGCCTGAAATTGGAAATTTTTCAAGTGAGGAGTGAAGCCAGACCATGAAGCAAAGAAAAAAAAAAATAAAAGGCATAACCTCAACACGTGGTGGCAGCAGTCCATGAGGCCAAACTGTAGATCACCCAGGGTTTTCTTCTGGGAGCCTGGTTGCCTCTAGCATTCTGGGCAGAAGCAGTAGACTCAGCACAGGGTAAATAAAAGGAAGAGGAGACCAAGTAAAAACAGTCCAGGAGAGAAGACAACCCTGGTGAACACTCCAGGCTGTGTTTAGGGCATCCATGGAATCCTTTTCTTCCTTCCTTTAGCCCCATGGTACCCAGGAATGTGTGCATAGTGTAAGAACCCACCGAATATGCAGATACATTGTCTGAGTACAAACAGATATGGCAATTAAGAATACCCCTACTAGACAAAGGTCTGCAGAGCCCTGGCTGGGCAAACACAGGGCCCCTAACCTGGGTGGGATCCAGGTAAGTGGTCCAGGAGGAACACTCTAGCCACAGCCTAGAGGCAGAGCAGGGTGCACAGTAAGCTGAGTCTCAGGAGTCGAGAAGATCTACTGCAGAGCTCAGAGATCACTAATAAAAAAACACAGGGCCTGGTAGTACCTTAAGGCTAAAAACAGCATAATCAGAGAGATGCTTTGAGAATCACAGGGAGCCAGTGAAGAGGTGACTGCAGTAATCTGGGCAAGAATTAGGTGGATCTGAGTGCAGACTGCAACAGCATGGACAGAGAGAAGAGAATAGAAAAGAAGACAGGGACATGAGTACTGGACCCAACTCAGAGATGCTCCATATGTGGGTGAAGAAGCAGTGAGCAGGCACCAGGGGTGCCAGGAAAGCCTGAGGGGCCACCACCAGAATGACACAGCTGGTCACTCTCCAAGAAAGTCTGAAATCCCTGGCCAGGATTGCAGTGTGGAAAGGGCTGAGAAACCCTCCTGAAAGAAGACTGGAGCCAGTCCCACTGAGTGTGTTCATGGGTGTATAAAATTTACTGCAAGGTCTCCTTCAAGTCCCTGTTGTGATCACCTGCAGGTGGAAGAGAGAAAAATGAATATCAATGTTCTCTAACTATGTTCTGAATCCTGGTGCTTCTATCGACTAGCCTGTGGATGTAGCCACGTAGCCTTTCAATCTGGCTCAGATTTATTGCAAGACAGTCTTCACGGAAGCAATATTTTGGATCCTGAGAGGTACAGGTGGCAAGAAAGATGGCAAGATCCAGAAAGTGAGAGTGGATGCTTCATGCCTTGGATTCCACAGCCATAGTCCAGAGGCCAATGTGCAACCTTTGTACTGGTTGCCCTGAAGCTTCAATAAATATTGGCCATGTAAACCATACAGGGATTTCCAGCCTTCTCTGCTTTTTACCCTACGTTCTCTCCTCAGTCCAGGTAACTCTCAATAACTCTGCTTTCTGGTATCTACATTCCTAACCTGAATAGAAGTGAACTCTGAGCCTCCCTGACATTTCCAGCTGCCACTAGATTCTCAACCCAATGCCCTCGGCCCAAAGAGGACATGGATTAAGGAATCACCTTTCCCTATTCCCACAGGTCCCCCAAGATGGCCTTAGTATGGTCAGCTTCAAAGTTATCAGAAACAGGTACAGGCCTGATGTGGCCACAAGCAACTGATGGACAAAATGACAATATTTGTTGAAAACAGGAAGAATATCCTCTAATCAAGAAAAACCCTACCAAAACAGATGACTCATAGAAGCCACAGAAAGTTCTTTTAGGAATGTCAAGGGGCTATATCTGCTGTTTCCTTTCTGCTCTAATAGGACAACTATGTAGAACCCAAAAGTGTCCTTAGAGGAAAATGGCACCTTTCCCATTCAGATATGTTTGCTGTGGCCAAAATAGAATATCACAAGAACTTTGAAAAAAAGTACAATTGGCTGATAGTAGGCAGCAAGCTACATGGATAAAGTGGGAGACACAATACTCACGCCATACCATCCTTGGATAATGTGGGAGACACAGCACCCATGCATACCATCCTTGGATAACGTGGGAGACACAGAACCCATGCATACCATCCTTGGATAACGTGGGAGACACAGCACCCACGCAATACCATCCTTTGATAAAGTGGGAGACACAGCACCCACACTATAACATCCTTGACTGGGGGAGTGTAGGATATGTATACATCAGGGCCACTTTTAATTCTCCAGAATAGAAAGACAACTGGCTTTCTCAGCCTTCCTAGTTTCTTACCCTACAATTCTGCTGCCCCAGAAAATCCCTAATAATCTTAGTTTATATTATTTACAGTCTTAACCTGTCCAGACAGAGAACAACCCCCAAAAGGGTATTCACCTCAAAATATTCACCAACCATCTCAGAAGTGGGTTAACTGCCAAGCTACAATGGGATGAATTCAGACACAGGAAATGATGTGATTAGCATGGAATACCAATCCTAGGGAAGCAGAACTGGAGTCTGGAGCCTTAGACTAGTCCACCCTCCTGACACTCAGCACTGTTAGGGGAGACCAGATTTAAAGAAGATAACCAGTTATGGATCAATCCTAGAAATTGAAGCAGCATACCCCACTCCCTTCGATCAACTATTCTATGGAATCTAAGCAAGCTACTTCAAAACACTGCACTCTTGCCATGAGAATTAAAGGACTCTGTAACCCCTCCCAACTCCTAGGAGTCTTTGCTCATGGGACAGGTACCCAAGAGATGCAGTGCCAGTTCATCCTGAAGCTCACCCATCTGATGACAGTCTATCACCAGAGAAATGCAGGTCAGAAGAGTGTTAAACATACCTGCTGTGAACTGGGCCTCTGGGTGGGCTTCTGGCACTTCCCTGTACTACTTTCCCACACAGCCTTCCCCTATGCTGAATTATAAATCCGTGAGAATGACATCTGACCAAAACTATTTTGGATATGTTTGAATTTAAAAAAATTAAAAAGTCCCATTACAAAAGTCATCTTCAGGCTTTTGGCCAATGTGGATTGCTGCAGAGAGCTAAAGGATACACTAAAATCTAGAGTCCAAGTGCACCAAGAGTGTGAGCCTGAAAACTATTCTAGGAAGAATAGCTTCATCAAGACTGTGTGATACACAGGTCAACATGATGAAAAGTGGTGTGGTCCTGAGAATATTAAACCAGCTTCCCAAAACCAATGTTAGATCCTGAGATACCTGTCTGGAGGATTTCACAAGACTGAACAACGTTCTTCATCCAATCAGATGACTATGACTAAACTTAGTAGAATGTACCTCCAAGCATTCTTTGGCATCCTACTTCCTCCAACTCAGAACTTGAAAATGAATTCACAAAACATGGCTTTGCTGCCTCTATAATTTCTGAGCAAAAGTCACTGTATATTATTTATAAAAGAAATAACTTGATTTGTGGGGAAGGCTTCAGTTAAATGTGATTCTAGAAAAAATGCCTCATATATGTCTTGCTTCCAAATGGATGAGTCCCGTATGGTATGCTGGAAAGTGAGGCAAACACTGGTTTTGATGACCCGTGCATTGGCTAGGTAAAGAAACCAGGCCACAGTTCGAGAAGCATGGGCTTTGCCTTAACCCTCATGGACTCTAATGTCAATCAGCCTATGTGGAAGGCCTTTTAACCCTGAGCAATAACTGACTCCAATCATCCTAAAGACTCAGACATTCAAATGAGATGGCCTCCTGAGTCCAAGCCAGTGAATGTATCTCTAACATTAAGAGAAGTGTCAACAGAGGACTATCTCAGGGCTTTATCTGGCTGGTACATATTCAGCTACTGATACCAGGCTACAGCAGCAGCTCCAAAAGAGCTGCGGCAACATCAGTGCTGCTTGGAGCCCAGCATCAGCTGTATAAATACAAAGTTTCCTATCTCTGTTCTTTTTACCACAATAGGCTATAGAAACAATGCAGTGCCCTCCCCAAACATGGAGACAATCTGAAATAGAAACAGCACTTATACCAGCAAAAAAATGTCACTAATGAAGCAGTAAGAAGAAAGGTCTCTACAGATAAAAAAAATCAAATGACAACTTTCACTAGGTCTAAGCCAGTGGTTATTTCAGTGGTGTCTTACCAGTCACCTGACCTCCCAGAATTATTCCATGCACCAAACCCTGGTGTAGCTACTCTCTCAATGCAGAGGGAAAAGATGCTCTTCAGTGTTCCAGTACCTGTGGATGCTGTTCAGGTCCAGATGATTACAAGTGAAGGAAATGATCCTATTTCAAGATTTGCTCAAGGAAACAACACAATCTAGCTATAAAGCTACTGTTTTGTTTGTTGGTATTTTTGTTCATTTGTTTTTTGTTTGTCTTTTGGTTTGGTTTGGTTTTTGCAAGTAGTGGAAGATTGTCTCAAACAGAGAAGAAAACCTGAACACAATCAATTACAGAAATTGAGGTGGGCAAGAGCACTGCCCCAAATACAAACACTGGAAGGCTATTACCCTCAGCACTGCCCCTTGGCCAGAGGGCAAATCTACCTCCTCCAGCTTATCTTTCCCTGACACATGCCAATCTGAGTTACCAGCCAGCACCTATGAAAGCACTTTCTCTCAGATTTCTGAGCATTGGGCAATTGAAACTTTCTCTCCAATAGATGGCAATTCTCGGACTAAAAACAAAGAGTATCCCATTGACTTCAACAGACCCAATCTCCTTTCTGGACTACCTGGTTTCTCACCAAAGCAAGCCAACAATCAACTGTATTATAAGTTTTGAAGAAAAGAAATTGCACCGTGGCATTGACCAATGCATTATGACTCTTCAAACAAACATGCAGCTTGGCCAATTTGAAAAACTAGACCCTCAGAAAGAAAACAAAATGGAAGTTGGGATAATGTTCAGTTGGTAGAGTGTTTGTTGAGCACACACAAACCCATAAACCATGCTGGTATACACATGCAATTCTGTCACTCAGGAGGCAGTGGCCACAGGATGACAAGTCCTACAACAGCCTGGGTTAAAACATAAAAGAGATAGGAGAAAGAACAAAAGTAGTCAGACAAAAAAAAAAATAAAACAGAATATGTTCTCTAAAAAGGACCTTCACCTTCCAGTGCTTCCAGGCTTCCAACCCTGGCAAGAAAGAAATATGCAAGTATATCACTAAGGGCAGACAAAGGGCCTGAAGCTATGTAGACTGTCCAAGGACCTAGTTTTTATCCTATCAGGACTCAGAGAAACTATCTACCTCTGTATTCAGCTAAATAAGAAGAGCCAAGTTTTTATGAAATTCCACCAAAGAGAAGAAAGCAGAGGGTAAGTGTCCTCATAATATCTCACCTTGAAGAAGATCCTCACTGGGCTCTGTGACTGTGGATTTTCTGGCCAGTTTAGATATAGGTCCTACAATGGTGATGAATCATGTAAACAGACATTTACTCAAAGACATTTAAGCAGAATAAAATTTGTGGTCTAAAAAAAACAGAACTTGGCTAATAAAAACACAAAGAAAATAATTACTATGATCCCTTTCATAAGATAGCTGGGATAGGCAATAGGAGGAGAGTATCATTGTTAATACCTGGGAGAAACAATTCTCTTTATTGAGATTATTTGACAAGATTTTCATGCTAAAACTCCCAGCCTGTAACATTTGGAAGCCTTTTCCTAATAAAGCTTTGGCAACACTCAGGCTAGAGAAAGGATCTTCTACAGGTGTCCTCTGCCTATATCAACACTCTGTGACATTAGTATCTGGAGAAGATGGGGACATCAAATGAGGAACTGGACCAAGTGAGGACAGTACAGAGAAAGCATCTGTGTGAGATTGGACATTTCTAGTAAGTAGGCAAGGCCAAAACATTAAGAAGAAAAGCATGTACAGTCATAAAGAAAATCATGAAAAACCTCTCCCAGGTGGCCTTTTCTGTGACATCTGCTTGTCACATGACCACATGGTAGTTCTAAGGAATTTGTTTGCTGATATAGTCAAAGTAGAGAAAACTAGAGTGCTCCAAGAGCCACTGACACCAGGACATCCTGCTATTCTGTTTCTTCCTTGTTTTGTTTTTGGGTTTTTCTTGGTGTGTTTGGGGGGGTGTTTTCTTTTTCTTTTTCTCTTTCTTTCTTTCTTTCTTTCTTTCTTTCTTTCTTTCTTTCTTTCTTTCTTTCTTCTTTCTATACAGTTTCACTCATAGCCCAAGCTGGCCTCAGACTCTTAGCAATCCTCCTGCCTCAGCTTCCCAAGTGCAGGTATGAGACACTGTACCCAGCTTTACAGCACAGTTTTAAAGCAGTTTTTTGGCTGACTTGTTTTCCCATAGTGCTGAATTGGTTTGCAAAGGCACCAGGAAACAGCTGTAGGAGAAAGAAGAAAACGTTTGTGAGGGTCTTCCCAAAGGTGTCTGTGCTAAGAACAAACTCTAGAAATGCCTTTTCCTACTTTTTAATGCCTCTACACAGCATTAGCTTTCTTAGTGGAGAGAAAAGGACAGCTGTATGGATATTGGAAAAATGATGATTTATGGGTCATGTACTCCCTGAGGTCTGGGAGGCATGGTTATGAGTGTGTCACCAGCAATGGGTGTGTGTGAGTAGCAATATTTATACATGGGAAGGGACTTTTGACACTAAAGTCAGAGAAGAATGTGGTTCTTAGGAACCCCAAAATAAAGCTTATCTAGTGTTATGGAAGCTAGGTGAAGGTTTTTACTGAGTTCAAGCCAGGGCCCATTTCAGTGGTATCTCATTTCTCCAAGTAGAATCTGCATATCCTCAAGAATGAATCCAGAAATGGACCTTTGCTGGTGCTACATCTGGATACCTGTTGGGGGCCGACTTTTAGCAGAAAGCAGCTATCAGCTTTGCAGCCATCTTGAGCCATATACCTTGACATGAGACTTGTATTACAATAGCCTACAACAGCTGAGCACACTCTGATAACATCTTGCTTCAGATACCCAGGACTTTCCTTGGGTGTGTGAGATTAAAAGTGTGTGAGATTAAAGGTGTGTGAGATTAAAGGTGTGTAACTTAAGAGTGTGACTTAGAGATCAGATTTAGAGACAAGACCTAAGGGCATGATTAAAGGTGTGACCAAAAGGCATGGCTTAGAAGTGAGACATATAAAGGCGAGAGGCAGACAGAGAAAAGAGAGAATCAGAGAAGACAGAGAATCAGGCACGAGAGAGAGAGAATCAGGCCCTTTAGAGAAAGACACTTTAGCAGGCACTTGGAAGAGAACTTGGAAGAAGTAACTTGGAACTTGGAGGAACTAGGGACTAGGAACTAGGGACTAAGAACTTAGGACTTGGGACTTGGACTAAGAAGAGAGACTGAAGAAAAACGGGATTGAATCACACTCTGTCTGGTCTCCATTCTTCGAGTCCATCCTCACTCTCTCTTGCTGAACCCCGACCTGCAGCCTGGAGCGGCAGCTTGGGCCGGGATACAGTGGCCGCCCAAACTTGGGGCAGCCCTGGCCTCATCATTTTGCTCGGCCTCGACAGATATCTCTAGCTATATATACACAATAACTTTGGCTTAGTGAAAATTTTATATAATTTCTTTTACTCACACAGCTTCCTTAGTTAATGAAAGTACTCATGTAGGACATGTAACACACTCAGTCAGAGGCCTCCCATGAGTTCCTAGGTGTTGGTACAGAAGCCCAGTGGTAGAGTGCTTGTCTACAAAGCATAGGGTCCTTGATTTGCTTCCTGGAAGAGAGTGGAGAGACTACCTGAGTTTTTGTGTCTCGATCTCATGTGTGCTTGCTTTCCACTACAAGAAAATCATAACCTAGTGATAACTGCTATTTTATTCTGCATCTCTGTGTGGAAGATAAATAGAACTGACTTAAATTTGACTTGCATCTAGAATGCTACTAAGATACCAAGTCCTCATTCCTGCCAGCTTCCAATTTTTAATTAGTGAAGAGAAACAACCAAACAAGCTGTTTATATACCACTGAATTTGTAAGCCCAATTCTCAGGAGCTAATCACTAAGAGTTTTAAATTTTCTTGACTCTGATTTTCTGTTTACCAGTGATGAATAATGCTATTACAATATTCATGTGCCCATTTGTTTATGTATGTTATGTAAATGGTGCTTTGTCTGCATGTACATTGTACATCTCTGCACCCAGAAGACAGCATCAGATGGTTGTGAGCTGCCATGTAAGTGCTGGGAATTGAGCTCAGGTCCTTTGGAAGAGCAGTGAGTATCCTTAACCTCTGAGCTATGTCTCTACTCTATACCAATTTGTTTTAATCTCTTTCTTTTTGGTGCTGGGGCTTGAACCCATGGTGTCATGTGTGCTAGGCAAGTGCTTCATCACTGAGATGTCTCCCTAGAAATAATCTGTGTACCAAATCTGGAGTAGACATATGTTTTTATTCCTTGCTATACCCCTAGGAGTGGAATTTCTGTGTCACATGGTAACTACATTTTCAAAGAACTATTCCATAGTTTTACAAAGGGGTTTTATTTGCATAATCATTTTGCATTTCCAATAGCAGTGTATAAGGGAGCCATTTACACCCTTCTCAAAACATTCTCTTTCAGACATCTTCATATGTTTGATAGAGTATCTTAGTAAAATTTTGATTTGAATTTTCTTAATGACTATGTGGTCAACTTTCCATGTGCTTACTACTGTTTGTATATCATTAAAGAAATATCTCTTTAACTCCTTCCCCTCATCCCTTCCTCTCTCTCTGCTCAAGTGTTCTACTAGAGCTATGCCCTCAGTCCTCATTTTTTATTTTAAAATTTGAGACAGGGTCTCACTAAGTTGCTGAGGTAGGCCATGAACTTGTGACCTTTCTGCCTCAACCTCTCCCATAGACTTCAGCCACTTGCCTGGCATCATTTCTCATTTTTAAACAGGGTTGTCTATTGATTGAGTTTAGAGTTATTCATATATTCAAGGCAGACTGTAAAAGACAGAGTTTACAAATTGTTTTCCCAGTCTTTACTGTCTTTAAAAAAAAATAAATTAAAGATTTGATGTGTATGAGTGTTTTGCCAACATGTATCTTCGTGCATTTTACAAGTGTGGTTGGTGCCCATGGAGGTCAGAAGAGGAGATCAGATCCCCTTAAAATATAGTTACAAAAAGTTTTAAAATACCATGCTGGTGCTGGGAACTTAATCTATGTCTTCTGCAAGAGGAACAAGAGATGCCCATTGTTGGTTGTTGTTGTGGTTGTGGTTATTGTTGTTGTTTGGGAGGGGGGTGATTAAAAGAGTCCCTCTATGAACTCACAGAGATCACAGAGATCAGCCTGGCTCTGTGTCCTGCACACTGGGATTTAAGGGTGTGCTACCATGCCTGGTAAAGCAAGAGATCTTAACCATGGAGCCATCTCTCCAGCCCTCAGTACTGTCTTTCCATTTGCTTTTTCAGATAGTTCCATTATGTAACTTAGGCTATTTCCCAACCTGAGATCTTCTTGCCCCTTGCCTTGGCCTCTTCAGTTCTGGGATTACAGGCATGCAAGCTGCACCTGGACCATTTTGCTTTCTTGACAATGTCTATATTAGTCTGTGAGGGCAACTATAGAAACTGTATAACCTCACTGGGAAGTAGAAATGTATTCAACCACAAACCAGCTGGCTTACTACTATTCCAGATGGTATGATGTAAGAATAAAGTATGCAATATTAACTCAGTAAAAATTTTTACAGGAAAAATGACAGCACTTGAACAATTAACACAAAAATGTGTATTTAGATGCTACAAATATCCAAAGGCAAATATATGGTCACAGGCTTTCAAATGCAGGATTTATGACAATGCTATACTAAATTCACATCCTGTCTATGCTACCTGTTTTTTTTTTAAGTAGCATTAATAAGTACAAAATCTGCTTAAGTAACAGTAATAAAAAATTTCATTTCTTCATAAAGATATATGAGTAACAATATCCAAAACTGGACTACACCAGTAATTCATTCTTTCAAATGTCTATCTACAGAGTTACTCTAATTATATTTCCCACTGCAGACTGAGGGTCAGACTACAGCCTTACCAGATGTTGTCTTAAGGTCCTCACCCTAATGCCAACTTGACTTCTTGGTAATGATGGTCTGACTACATAGAAAAATCATAGAGGATAGATGCAAAAACAATCAAACAAAATCCCCACTCATTTCTACTTGTCTCAGGCTCCGGCTGAATCTTTCATGCAATATGACAGCCAATTCTGAGTACATCCAATTCTCATAAAAGGCCAGTGAAAGAAGAACACAAACTGGAAAAAAATTAAAGAAAGACTATTACTCCTAAATCAGAGGAAGCCTGCCTGTTAAGATAAAGGACAGAGCAGGAAGTGAATATCCACTTAAATATATTTAAAGTGCAAAGTATACTAGCCCTCACCAAACACCCAAAAGTTAACAAAATGATGTAAGTATTTAAAAAATCAAGCCAGGTGTAGGACTTAAACCCCAGCACTCAGAGACAGAGGGCAGGCAGACCTCTGTGAGTTTGAGGGCAGCCTGGTCTACAAAGTGAGTTCCAGGACAGTGAGGCCTATACAGAAAACCCTGACTCAAAACCAAATCAAACTTCTGGCAATTAGCTTTCCTGTGTAAAACCATTATGACCCTTTAGATAATCCAACAAAAAAAATGCATGTATTACTGGCAGAATATACACCATTAACAATACATATTCTATGCTGCTACAGCAGACTAGACAAATGCACATGTGGAAAACAGCTGTGTAAGAAATATAGTAAAACACACATTTAAATAACTAACATTATTTGGATTTGTACTAAAAAGTCAGACCCCATGGACTTAGGTGAACCTTCTCTCTATTTTAATTGGTCAATAAAAGTAACAGAGCCTGTGATTGGATAGTTGTCGGGAAAGGTGGGACTGGAGGCTCAAAAGGGGGAGGCAGGTAGAGGAAGAAAAAGAGAAGGAAGAAGAGAGGAGGAAGCCACTATGAACCAGAACCACGTGGCCGGGAGAAACCACAATTAATAAGGAGTCTTAGCTTTGGGAAATAAGTTAGTATTGTATTAGATTTGCCCAATCTTGACATATGACTTATAATTAAAATATTTGGATTGTGTGTCATTTATATGGGCTATTAGGGTTGGAAATTTTAACAACAAATTGCTGCACCTTATGTCCAGCTTAGAACCGAACTATGCTGAGATGAAAATCCACCCCCACATTCCCCACAAAATAAACAACAAGGGCTTCACTCTAAAGCTGCATCAAGGTGGAAATTAAGCATGCAATGAGTCTAAGGGGTCTACAGAGAGCTGACTGAGGGGCTCCCTCCCCAAGCTCCAAGCAAACCTAGACAACCAGAGGTAGCTTCCCAACCCTGAGCTGGCACACAAGGTGGCACCAATGTCACAACACAGTTGGGGATCCCTGAAAGAAAAACCAGGGACCCAAAGTCAAGGATGCCAGAGAAGTAGCCTTCACAACTGGAGATCATTATCTGAAAAAAACAGCAGCTATCTTTCCAAAGCTTTCTCACAGACACAATGAGCTGATCTAGGCATCTCTGCCCTAAGTCAACCTTCCCGTGCATGCTTTCTGATTTCGGATACCCCCCCCAACCCCCAAACACTTCTAAAGAAGGCACAGGATAGCCAAACCAGCTCTCACAAATGGTTACACTGCAGGCTGCCTGAGATCAATACACATGCTGCAGGCTACAGCTCAGACAAAAGATCAGAGGGCTCAAAACCACAAAAGCCAAGGGTCTTTGTGCAGTCAGCCTCTCCCTACTAATAAAAGAATCAGAAAGGACCACAACATTTTTAAACCAAACACCAGAGAAAAACAAAGACACCAAATAATAAGACCAAATAATTAAAATTAAAATAGTAATTACTGCAATCTTTTCCTCCTTCACTTCCTCCCATGTGAGTAAGGTGCTATAGAGAATTAAGGAGATTCTTAACTAGTGATTTAAAAAGTAGTGATTTTGCTTTTGTTTTTAACATTCTTAGTTTCTCAGAGTATATGTGACCAAAGTCTAAGAAATTAAATTTGCCAAGATACATTGAAGAAAATTTTGCATACTCTAGAGACCAACTTTAAAAACTGTACTAGGATCCAATCTAAAGTAACATTTACCAGCAAAACTTGTAATTATAAACAGTATGATCTAGCCAGGCAGTCTTTGGGAGGCAGAGGCAGGTGGATTTCTGAGTTTGAGGCCAGCCTGGTCTACAGAGTGAGTTCCAGGATAGCCAGAACTACACAGAGAAACCCTGTCTCAAAAAATTAAAAATAAATAGATAATAAACAAACAGTATGATCTGCCCTCATTAAGCAATGCAACTATTTTGATTGATTAGTACTTAATTTTAACTTAACAAACCTGTCCTGAATGATTCAGTCATCACAGAGACAACAATACAAAACCACAGTAATGAAAATGTAGCTCCAGCTTTTGTCTACATAACAAGGAACTACACTCAGGACTGAAGAGTGCTAATATGCACATACATTAAGAGTCTTGGCCCCAGAGAAACAATGTAAAATCATCTAAACCAAGCAATCAAGCAGTGATGTATGAATAGAGATCTTAAATGCTAAACATGTATCAGCCAGCTGCACAGGTTTAAAAAAATGTAATACATATTGTGAACAATTTGCTGTGGGGATAAACATACACAAAAGTGACTATAAGAAGACTCAAAATTAAGAAAAAATTGTAGAGTAATACCCAATAAACAAAGACAAGTGCTAAAATGATCAGAAAGGAAAGAATTCTAGATTGGGTGGATGAAAACTCAGAAAGAGGTTATTTGGAATCAAAAACAAGGAAAATAAAATTAAATAAATAAATAATTTGGAGGTAGGAGCAGAAACTGATGGAACAGTCTCACTGTGCAAAAGAAAGTGGGTGAGTAGGTATCTTAGAGTTTTATTACTGTGAAGAGAACACAATGACCAAGGAAAGCTTTTATAAGGAAGAACTTTCATTGGGCTAGACTTATCAGTTTCAGAGTCTCAGTCGGCTATGATCATCGTGGTGGGAAGCATGGCAGCATTCAGTGCAGACTAATGGTGCTGGAGAAGGAGGTGAGAGTTCTAGCATCTTGATCTGTAGTAGCAGCAGGGGACTGATGACCACACTGGGCGTAGCTTGAACATCTTCATTAAAACCTCAAAGTCTACTTGCACAGTGACATGGCCACACAATCACACGATGACACACATACTCCATAAAGCTACACCTCATAGTGCAGCTCCCTATGGGACAAGGCATCCAAACTACATGAACTATGGGGGCCATTCCTGTCCAAACCATCACAATAGATAAGTCTTCAGACAGGAAGTGCATAGCTTAAAACATTATACATAAGTTAAAATTTCCAGATATCTTCATACAACCCACAAGACAAACTACTAAACCACGTGCAGAGATTAGTCTCAGGAAGAGTAGTATATGAGCTGATAGGATAGAGCGGCAAAAACAAAAACAAAAAGTAATTAGTGATACTGTCTCGAGACCCTTAGTATGTTTTCTGTCATAAGCAGGTTGTGATAAAGTTTTAGTGTAGCCGTCCCGCGGCCACAAGTCAACTGGGTTCACCTGAAAGGGGGGCTGTGAATGAAAGGGGACGGAGGTCAAGAAGAGATGAGGCCAAAGACAAAGTTCTCTGATCAAGGCCTGAAATTTTCATAATTGGCTTTCACATATAAAGGGAAAGGCCCCACCCTCCGAATCTCTTCTCGGTTCAGCCCAGGGGGGCTGGGCAAGGAGATAGCAGTCCGAAGGGGTGTCAAGGCTAGATCTCAGCAGGACAGTCCTATTCTTCTAGCTCAGGTAGTCTGCTCCAAGGCGCTAAGGCTGGTATATGCATGCCTCTCCTAGGTCCTCACAATTGCTTGATCTATTGTGGTAAAAGACTTGCAGGCCTTCTCAGCCTGGGGGAGGGCACATTTTAGGGTCCCTGTGGGAGAGGAATGACAGGTCCTCTCCCACTCAGGAATCGTATACAGGATTGACTGTGAGATGGTCCACGTTCCCCAAGAGGATAGACAGTATGCCAGAGACAGAGGTTTGATATTTAAATGCTCTTTAATAATGCAGCAGCAAAACAATATATTAT
>NW_023046382.1:0-47500 GCF_011762505.2 Arvicanthis niloticus
AGAGGGTGAGTCCTGGGCCTCCCTGGGAAGATCGAAGCAGAACCGTGAAGAGCAAAGCAGGAGATGAGTGGCAAGTCTGGAGAGAAAGAGGGTAGCTAATAATTCCCTGGACTGAAGGGATGGATGGATTCTAAGTGGACTCTACAGGACCAGTCTGCAAGGCAGAGCCATCTACCACCACCACCTCCTTGCTGGCTCTGTGAAGGCAGTACTTTTCCTCCTTGGAATGAGAAAGCCAGAACAGCATGGTGCCTTATAAAAAGAAAAAGCTTACACTTGCTCATCCTTTTGCTATGAAGACCTTTAGCAGGTAAAGTACTTGTCACCAAGCCTGATAACCTGACCTTTATATATGTGCCACGACATATGTCTACACACACACTCACACACACACACACACACACACACACATGCATGCACGCACACATACAAACGAATGAGTAATAAATAAATATAATTTAAATTCTGTTCTGAGAAAGCTGAGCCAGGAATGCATTCCTGTGATGTCAGTGCTTGGGAGGCTGAGATCGGAGGGTCTCTACAAGTTTAAGGCAGTTGGGGCTACATGGTGAGTTTTGGGACTTGTGAAAATTCTTGCCTTGGGGAGACATAACAAAAATCTGGCCACAGATTTATAAGGCCACAGTGGCAAACCAAAGTATGAGTCTATCAAAGTATGCTCTGGGAAAACAGTGGGTTTAATGGGCTTCCTTACAGAGCAGGAGAAGGGGTACACACAGGAGCATGGGGGACCCTAGGGCAGCCATCCTGGAGAGTCCTCTTACAACATTGATTAATATGGATTCCCACAGCTGCATAGAATACCCCTCCAGTTAATTGTCTATGGTTTATACACACGCATGCATGCATGCACGTGCACACACACACACACACACACACACACGGGTCAGAATTACATACAACTGGTGGGAAGGAACAGAGAGAATGATATGAACCTCAGACCCTCCTCATCTCCTCCTGGGTGGGAGTGTTATCAGTCAACAAGCCTGATCTTGGAGGTCTCTTACACACAGTCGCAGCTGCTCTGATGACAATAATGGCTGTTGTGATTGAAGGCTAGCTCAGAGGATAGCACGACCCTGTCACAAACAAATCAAAACAAAACAAACCCAAACCAGAAAATAATCTTCAGTGGCTAGGTTCGCGCATGCACTCTGATCACAGCAACTGGGAGGGTGAGGCAGGGGGGTCCAATTTGAACTCAACCTGGGCTGCACACAAAACCAACCAACCAACCAAATAAACAGACCAACAAAAGAAAGAAAGAAAGAATGCTTACTAGAATAAATGTTTGTAAATCCTTTGCTTTGCTTTGGTTTTTTTTTGAGACAGGGTTTCTCTGTGTAGCCCTGGCTGTCCTGGAACTCACTCTGTAGACCAGGCTGGCCTCGAACTCAGAAATCCGCCTGCCTCTGCCTCCCACGTGCTGGGATCAAAGGCGTGCGCCACCACTGCCCGGCTCTCCTTTGCTTTTCTACTGTAGTGGGCTATCAAAATTTCCTTTATGAGATGACTGTGTTTCTAAATAGTAGCTTTAAAACTGTCTCAAAAGAGAGAGAAAAAAGACATCCTTTAATTGATCTCCAAGTGTGTTCTGTATTTCCATGTATGGATCGCCTATCAGTGAAGCCGGAAGCCTGGAAACTGCCTGTCAGGGGACACTGTCCATTCATTCCTTTTCTCTACCTTCTCAGTACTAAGCTGCATCTGCTGAGGTCCTCTGGGTCTGCATGATTTTGGTGACAGGGTGGCAGTCTCCCTACAAGTAGAGGCATGCCTTCCTTACAGGAGCCTGAGGGACCCTTGGTGATTTCCAGTTCTTCTATCTCTACCGCCCTTCCACAAAACACACAAGAACCGCCTACTTCTGGGCTTCCCAGGAATCCCAGGGGAAGACAGGAAGTCCTGCCTGTGCCCATCCTTCTCCTATGCCGGAACAACTAGTCTCTCAAAAAAAACTTAGGAAGTCCACGGGGAGGGGAGCCAAGTGACTTTGAAAGCATACGATATATCAAGGAATGAATGGAGAATCCTTTCGAGAAAGGCTTTGCTGGGACCTTCTGAAATAGACCAGTTGACGGCTGGTTGTTTTCTCCACAGTGTCTTCATTCTGAACCATGAAGACACTGGCACAAACCGTGGTCTTAGTCTGTACTGGGAATATCACTGGTAGCTTAGAATCCTTCCTGCTGGGTATTTGCCTGACCCAAGCAAAGAGTTGACAGTATGAGCAAGACAAGGGGGAGGGGTGCATGCTGCTGCCAAAGGATGAGGCAGGAAGGTCTCCAGTATAAGGACTGCCTGGACCACATAGGAGACCCTCCCTCAAAAAACAAATGACAAAGACACATACATACATACATACATACATACATACAAACTGAGATTAACATCTGAACCTGTGCTGAATCCCTACGAAAAATGAACTTTGATCACCAAGGAAGGGATTCTCATTGGCTGACAGGAAGGAGCTAAATAGTGGGAACCCGAAGAATATTAATCGATTAAAAGACAATAACGGGGTTGGAGGGATATCTCATTGATTAGGAGCCCCTGATTCTCTTCCTGATGACCAGTACCCACATCAGGTGGCTCACAGACGGCCCACAACTCCAGCTTCGAGGGAACCCCAATGCCTTCTTCCGACATCCAAGGGAACCAGCCCACACGTGTTCACACATACAGATATGCACCAATAACTAAATCTTTTTTTTTTTTTTTTTTTTTTTTTTTTTTTTTTTTTTTTTTTTTTTTTGGTTTTTTCGAGACAGAGTTTCTCTGTGTAGCCTTGGCTGTCCTGGAACTAACTCTGTAGACCAGGCTGGCCTCGAACTCAGAAATCCGCCTGCCTCTGCCTCCCAAGTGCTGGGATTAAAGGCGTGCGCCACCACCACCCGGCAACTAAATCTTTAAAAACAAATAAGTCTACTGTTTAAACATGAGACAAAACTCCTCTCCGTAGATCAGATGAAGCAGAAAGGAAAACACAGGGCAGTGAGCAAGGTGGCCCCTGTTCCTCATCCTAACTGAGTCTCTAACTTTCCATGTGATCTTGATGAATAGGCATTTCCCCACCTGTTAGGTGTTCTTATCTGTTTTTTTTTTTTTACCCCTCTGGTTCTAAAGGGGAAAAAGAAAGCCAACTCTAGTCACATGCATAGATGTTAGACTCGGTAGTCCAGTGATGAAACCCCAGTGAAGCCCTGGACAGACGGGTTGGTAAGAGGTTGGCTTTTCCAACAGACTTTGCAAGTCACTGCCCACACAGAGAACATTCTGGAATCTTGAAGCAAAGGGGAGTAAGGAAAAGAAATGGTAGCACTAGGTGAACGGAGAGAACTCTAAGAATTCAAAAGGTATGGCAGATGGGTCGGTCCCTAGAGTTCCCTCCCTAGGCCCCCTTAGCTCTGCCCATCCCAGAAATGTTGATACCCGGCTTCGGTCCACAGACCTTAGACCTAGATTCCATTGAGACATTTGTTAGCCAGGTTTTAAAAACTAGATAACCAATGGCTTCTTCTTCCAAAACCCCTCCACCAAAACTAATCTGCTATGAAAGCATTTGACCAGTCTTTCTGCCACACCTCTCTGTTCTCTGCTTTCTACTCTTTTTCTGCCCTCAGGCATCCCCATCCCAGAGAGGCTCTGGGAGGCATGGTGGGGGAAGAGGGACAGGGGAGAGCACGGGAACATGGAGGTGGAGGAGCAATCACACTGGTCGAACCATCCCAGGCAGCCTGGCCTAGTTCCAGCTCAAAGGCAAGTGTTGGGTTCCTTTCCAGGCTCATTATGCTCCGTGGAGAGAGATAAGGGGGTGTGGCTATGACAGAGCTCAGAAGCATGCGCTCTGCCTCCAACCGGGGTGCTATCTGTTAGGATCGCTGCCAGGTCTTCCTGCAGTGCTGAAGTTCAGAAACCAGCACCAGCATAAAAGAAAAGGCACCCTTTCATCTCCCTCAAAGATCGATGCCCCCGACACTCCTCTGGAGGGGCCACGCCCACTTTCTCAGCTCAGCAAACAGAATGCCTGATGGTAGAGACCTCCTTAAGGTGCAGGCTGGAGCTTCTTGGTTAACTTCCTGTGTTATTCTTCAGAGATGGATTTGTCTCATTTTTTTCACTCATCAGTCTTTTTATTCATTTATTTTCTCACAATCCCCTCCCTCCCCACCCCCTGGGGAAGAAATGCTGAGTGTAACCCTCAAAGAAGACAGCCCAAACCCAAGAAAATAAAAAAACGACACAGGAAGCCAGGTGTGATGGCGCCCACGTCTTTAGTCCTTGCAGGGAGGCAGAGACAGTCAGATCCCTGAGTTCAATGACATCCTGGTCTACAGAGTTCCAGGAGAGCCAGGGCTACACAGAAAAACTCTGTCCTTAAAAACAAACAAATAAAGACACAGGAATACTTCTTCCAGAGTCTCAGCTTGTGGGGCCAAGGTGTCCCTTTGTTTATAAAAACAAAACAATGCAGAGCAGAAATAGCCAGCACAGGGCACAAGTACCGCCTCCAGCGTGGTTTTTTGGACACTCTGAGGGGCTGAGAAACATAAGAAATTAAGAAATAAAGCCCTCACTAATCCAAAAAAAAAAAAAAAAATCCCTTTTCACAGCTGTGAAAAAGGCTGTGGAAAAGGCTGGAACCTTTCCAGGCAACTGGGTGTTGGCTGTGGGTCTTCCAGATGAGATAGGGAGACTTGTGTTGGGTCCCGTTGACTTCTAAGATGAGAACCCCAGGCAAATTGGACAATAACCCAATCAATTCCCCTCCCCCCTCATACTTGTGACAACCTAACTGAACCCACAGCCTGCTTACCACCATGAAGATGGTCTTTGGGACCTTGTTGACAGTTCTTGTCACCTGAGTGGAAAGGCTTCTCTGTGCTCGATCGGGGATGGCTAATCCCCCGGGGGAGGGTGGGGGGAAAGAGGGGCCATAGTGTGCATTTGCCCTGGTGCAGATACAGAGCACCCCATTCTCCTAGCAGATGGTTTGATGGTGTACGATCTCCTCCACCCACGTCTCTGTGCAAAGGTATTATAATGAGTCTTGGGCAGTGACCAGAGAGGTAAAGAGCTATCGTGAGTGATTATCTTTCCTAGTCCAAGTGAACTCCCTGACTTTACTATTTTAGAAAGCAGT
This sequence comes from Arvicanthis niloticus, assembly GCF_011762505.2. Classification (NCBI taxonomy): domain Eukaryota; kingdom Metazoa; phylum Chordata; class Mammalia; order Rodentia; family Muridae; genus Arvicanthis; species Arvicanthis niloticus. Next base: position 5,165 of record NW_023046382.1, read on the forward strand.
CGTCTTCTTCTAGAAGGTAAGTGCCCCTCATAAGGAGGCAGAAGCCCCTTCCTAGCCTCCTTGGTGTCTCTCTCAGCCTAGAGAATGTGGAAACTTCTCATCCCACAGAAACCCGGAGAACTTCAGATGTGGATACAAAGATACATAGCCAGACACCCCCAAATCTCAAGGCTGTGTTCTCCTGACCCTCCTTATCCCCGCTTCTCCTGGAAACGACTAGAAACAGAAACATCCCAGAAACAGATCAGGAGGGATGGACAAAGTGGCGCTTGAGCCTTGCACCTCCTCAGATGGACAAGTGTATGGTGGGGCTGGGGTCTTTTCTTTAGCTCCCCCCCTCCCTCAACAGGACACAGTCACATGACCCTCTCTGGGGGGAAAACAGTCCGACACTAATGAATCTATCACTGACGATGAGAAGGATCAAAGCTGTCGCTCTGGTTGCGTAACTCCTTTGTGGAAAGTGTTTCATAAAACATTTCACAAGAAGGCGCATTTCAAAGCAGAACAACTCCCAACCTGCCTTCAATTACAGGCAAGGTGGTGCTCTCCGCCCCCCCCCCCCGTTTCTCCTGAGCAGTGAGGCAGAGTTTCTATAGCTTATCTATTAAGAGCTGGCAAAGGTGCATCTCAAGAAAACATTCTAAAAATATATTCCAAGTAAAGGATTGGGGCAGGCAGGTAATACACCTCCAGCGAGTAGGGTTTAAAGCACCCCATTCAGGTGAGTGTCAGCTGAGGCTGGGTTTTGGTAACCTCTCTTTTTTTTTTTAATGTTTTTGTTGTTGTTGTTTTTCTTTTTCTTTTCTTTCTTTCTTTTCTTTTCTTTTTTTTTATTTTCTTTTTTTTTTTTATAAAGGGTTTCTCTGTGTAGCCCTGGCTGTCCTGGAACTCACTCTGTAGACCAGGCTGGCCTCGAACTCAGAAATCCACCTGCCTCTGCCTCCCAGGTGCTGGGATTAAAGGCGTGCGCCACCACCGCCCGGCTTTTAATGTTTCTGAGACTGAACCTCAAACACTCCATGAAACTGTTCTAGCATGAACCAGACACCCCCCCCCCCCCCCCCGCAACATGGCCGATTCTACTGGGAAAACCTTTTCTCTCCAGGGTTATTGGCATCTCCTTCAGAATCCAAAGGCTCTTGTCTGCTTAGACCCCTCCAGGAAGTCCATGCAGCAACAGCCTTATCCAGTCCTTGGTCTCACCTATAACAGACTGGCTTGCTTGGGCTGCTTCTTCTCTTGTGCAAACGGGGGTCAAATCAAGAGAAAAAAAAATCAAACTTCTATACACTAAAGCAATGGAAGAGTGTTGGCAATGATCCTTTATTTTTATTTTTGTTTGAAGTCAGGGTCTCATATATCCCAGGATGGCCTCAAACTAGATAGGTAACGGAAGATGGCTTTCAAATTCTGATTCTCCTACTTGTGCCTACTAAGTGTTGGGATTGCAAGTGTGGACCACCATGTCAAATGTATATGGTGCTGGGGATGGCACCCAGGGCTTCCTGACTGCTAAGCAAGCACTCTACTGACTAAGTGGGAGCTTCATCCTCAGCCCTAGAGCCTCTGATGGACAGATGTGGTGTCTCATGCCCTGTCCATCCTCTCTCCCACCCTCCGCCCCAGCTTCACCACCACCACCATCATTCCCACTACCACCTCTTCCAAAGTAGCTTTCTGATGGGAGGGTCTGGTGTTTTCTACTTGTTCTGCTTGCATCTTCGCAAGAAGGGCAAGAGACTTCTCTTTCATGTTCCTGAATCTTTGGCAGCAGGACCCGGCAGTGCCGGTGCTAAACAGAATAGGGGCTATGCCCTCAGAGAAGCCCTATTCTAGCTGGTATTTCCTGTGGTGCAGGACATGGGCAATTTTGAGCAGGGGTGCTGCTGTACAGCCACCTGGGACACCGCTGTGGGAAACTATATCCATGGATGCTTGCTCTGGTTCTCTGATCCCCTTTTCGCTAGAGTCTCCTGGTTCTCTTGGTGGCCACCCTGATAGACCAGAGGACAGTGGTTGCTCCACATCTTTAGTCAAAGAGGGGTACCACAGGGAGCTTTTGAATGGCTCTGGAGTCTAGAAGGCTGTTTGCCCCTAGATGAGGCAAGAGGTGAGCTGGCGGGAAAAGATGACCACAATACTATGAGAGCTATTTCTTAGCTCCGTGGCACTTCTCAGAAGAGTCAGTGTACAGAATGCAGCATGTGCAGTGCCCAGGCTGCTTACTATGGAAGGAATTTGCTGTTCCAATTCAGAACTGGGAAGACAGGAAACAAGTGCTTTGAACTAACCAGGGCACCCGACTCAGATACAGTGGCCATTCCTGGCTGAGTTTATCTACTACTAAGTTCTTCCTCTCAGTCTTCCTTCTCCTTTTTAAGACAAGATCTCTCTATGTAGATCAGGCTAGCCTGGAATTTGAAGCAATTGCCCTGCCTCGGCTTTCCAGATGCTGGAATTACACATACGAGCTACCACAACCAGCTTGTTGCTGTTTTTTCCCCCATCTTCTTCCCTCCCTTGCTCCCTTCCTTCCTCTTAAAACAAGGTCTCATTATTTAGCTCAGGCTACCTCTAACGCAGCCCTCCTGCCTCAGCCTCTGCAGTGCTAGGATTACAGGTGTGAACCACCTTCAGCCTCAGTGGTTTTTTTCAGACAAAGATTATTTCTCCATAAAAGAAGGGAACGACTCTAAATGTAAACTACTTAAGGAGTTTATCACATGGAAAAGAAATTCGTTATTACTGGACCCATTTAACAAATGAAAAGACTGAGGCTTGGTGCCCTTAAGAAATGTGTTTAAAGTCACATCACTGGCAGAGAATGGCGTTGCAACTTCAACCCAAGCCTGTCTGACTCCAAAGCCTTTTTCCATAATTCTGACTCACTGTGGGCAATGGAGTCACTGAGTTACAGACTCCTTAAGGCATCGGGGTGCAGTGTGCCAGGTACCTGCGGGTATTTGGGAAGTATGGCTTCTCTTCCTTCTTCATCAGAGCTGGAAGTGCAGACATCACAGGGTTTACTTTACAGACATGACGAGAAGCTCGCTGTGGCTCTGCTGCCAATTTCCGCCCTTCATGCTGCTGCCTCCCTCGGCTGCAGTAATAACTTAAGGGAGCCTGACCTAGGTTTAGCGTCAGTCAAGAAAAGACCCCACTCAGTTCTGGATTAGAACTCAGGGTGAGGTTCAGCACAGATGAGGGGACCAGCGGTCTGCATCTTTGACTCCTGTGTATACATTTAAGCTTTTGGAACGTAGTGTTTGTCTTTCCCTCTTGCATTATGAGGAAGAGATGAAGAAGAAGAAGAAGAAGAAGAAGAAGAAGAAGAAGAAGAAGAAGAAGAGGAGGAGGAGGAGGAGGAGGAGGAGGAGGAGGAGGAGGAGGAGGAGGAGGAGGAGGAGGAGGAGGAGGAGGAAGAAGAAGAGGAAGAAAGAGGAGGAGGATGATGAAGAAGAGGAGGAGGAAGAGGAGGAGGAGAGATGGAGGGAGGGAGGGAGGGAGCTCAGACTGGCCACCTCTCCATCTTACTGTGGATGTTGCCAGCTAGGGTGGGATGGGGGCGGGGTGGGAGTGGGTTCCATATGAACTTGACGGGGGTGGGGGGGTGGGGGGGTGGGGTGAGGCTGCCTTTTGAGTACGTGCATGTGAGCAGCACCAATGTATGAATGTGAATCCCTCCACTGAATAGCTATCTCCGCTGGGGAAAGACAGAAAATGTTTTTCAAGCACCTTGAAGAGTAATATAATAGCATTTTCAAAAATAAACAAAAAGTATTCTCACAAAAAATTTAACAAGGAGCCGGGCAGTGGTGGTGCACGCCTTTAATCCCAGCACTTGGGATTAAAGTTCCAGGACAGCCAGGGCGACACAGAGAAATCCTGTCTCAAAAAACCAAAAAAAAAAAAAAAAAAAAAAAAAAAAAATTAACAAGGAGTCTTGTCAAAAACAATGAGAAAAGTGAATTCATTTTTTAAAAACATTGTGTTTATTTGTTTGTTTGGTGTGTGGGTGTGTGCACATGCATGCATGTGTGCGCATGTGCATGTACGTGTGCGTGTGCGTGTGCGTGTGCGTGTGTGTGTGTGTGTGTGCACATGCACGCACATGTGCTAGTGAGTTTCATGGAGTGCCCTTGGAGGTCAGAAAACAGCTTACAGGACTTGGTTCTCTCCTCTCACCACATGGGATCCTGGGGTTAAACTCAGCCCATCACTCTCTACGGCAACCGCCCATACCCACGAAACCAGCTCATATTTTTACAACTTTGGTAACTAAAGCTAAGAGAGTGTAAACAACACGCCAGTGCCACCCATCGAGGCAGGGCACAGTCACACCGACCGCTTGGACCCTTGACCTCCACACTACCCTCCCCATCCTTTCTTAGTACCTTGCCCTGAGCTGCTCCACTGTAGCTTCTCTGTATAGTCTCAGGGAGTCTAGAACCTCCACCGGTATACGTGGCTGGGTTACTGAAAGTGAAAGCCAAGTTAGGTGGTACTGTGTCCACAATCCACCTGGGACACCACTACCATGAGTTCCAAGGTTCCCGGCTTGAGTGGTAAAAGTCTGTTTCAAAACAAGTTCAACAAATCGGAATGGGATTTTTCTTTGGTATTTTGTGGTAACTTCCAAACTTGTCTTTAAAAAGGAGTTGGAGAAGGGATTGACGGAGCTGAGGGGGTTTTCAGCTCGCCCCATGGAGGGATCGATAGTGTCATCTGGCCAGACACCTTCCCCCCCCCCCCCCAGCTCCCAAGGACTGGACCATCAACCAAAGAGTACACATGGAGGGACCCATGGCTCCAGCCGCATATGTGGCAGAGGGTGGCATTGTCAGACATCAGTGGGAGGAGCGGCCCTTGGCCCTGAGGTTGTTCGATGCCCCAGTGTAGGGGAATGCTTTGGCCAGAAGAAGGGAGTGGGTGGGCGGGTGGGTGGGGAACACCCTCACAGAGGCAGGGGGAGGGGGGATGGGATAGGGAGCTTCAAAAGGGGAGACCTAGAAAGGGGAAAACATTTGAAATGTAAAGAAAAAAAAAAGTCAGAGCACTGGATAAAATAAGTGGGTTTCCCTGGGTAAGTTTCATCCTTTAGACTAGCCTGGCAGTAAAGGTGAGGTTTTTTCTTCCATTTTTTTTTTTCTGTTGTTTGTTTTGTTTTTCGATTAGGTCTCACTACGTTAGCCTCTGCAAGCCTCAAATTCATGATGATCATCCTGCCTCATTTTTTTCCCAAGCTCTGGGTTAGCAGGCTTGTACCACCATACCCAGACTTCTCCTATACGCCTGCGGCATTAAAAGAAAGTATGACATCACCGGGTCTGCTCCAGCAGCAGTGCAGTAAGTAGGGTGGTCTTCCATGAGCCAGGAGTGTAACACAGAGCAGTCCTGCTCCATCAAGGGCCCCTTCCTGGTACAGTTTAATTCACACATCTATAAAGCACCTACTGTATACTAACAGGAACACAGATGCACAGGGGGCTCTGAGATTAGTCAACCAAAGTCAATGACCACAATCAAAAATAGGTACGGAGTCGCTAGGAAAGGGCGGCAGCTCGGCAGCTCGGGGAGGAAGACACCTTGGCAAAAGGGAAGGAAGGAAGCTGGGTGTGGTCGTGCACACCTGCTATCCCAGCTCTTGAGGCAGAGGCCAGAGGGTGGAGAGTTTGAGGCCAGCCTCAGCCACATAGTGAGATATTATCACATCCCTCTCCCCCCAAATAAGATATGAAGGAAGAGAGGAAGAAAGGAAGTGACAGAGGGAAAGAAGAAATGGAGGAAGGAAAAGAGAAGGAATGAAGGAAGCAGGAGAGAAGAAATGGGGGAGGGGGGTGCGGGAGCATGAAATGGGAGATGAGACAGGGATGGCTTTCAGAAACTCCTTCGCAGCCCTGACGCAGCCCTGACGTAGGGAAGGAGTTAATAAGCCAAGAAGGCAGGAAGGGCTCCAAGGGAAGTGGAAGCACCTAGTCCAGAGTCAGAGGAGAAATGGGAGCTCCTTGCAGTCCCACTCAGATGCCTTGAGGGCTGGAAGCAGGTAGGGGCCGCTGAGAACACTGGTGGTGGTGTGTGAGCGAACTCAGGCTGGGCTCTGAAGGAGAGCATGCGTACGGGAAGAAAGGTGAGGCAGCAAATGGGTCTGAGGAGAGCACAAATGTACAAACAGGTAGCTGGCACCCTGCTCCTTATTGCACAGGTCTAGGCTAGAACCCACTGGGGTCTGCAAAAGGCCGAGCAGCAGGTACAAACGGAAGAGACAGGGCAGTGAGTAGCAAGCCTTTTAACGTGTTTGTAGCGTAAAGGTGTCGAGGCGTAGCTCAGACTATAGAGTGCTTGTCTAGCATGCCCAAAAGCTCTAGGTTCAGTCCTGGCATTGTGCATATGTACAAGTAGTGTGTATAGATAATGCACACACTCGCAGACACGCTGAAAGCAACAACTGGGAACCTGCCACCTTGTCCCTCCACATCCCCGCGGTCTGTCATCTTCCAGCAGTCAACATCTGGGGAGTGACCTGCAGACCTGCTTCTATGTTTCCACCATGCTCCACAGTTTACACCACACCCTCAAGTCTTATCGCGTCTGCTGCCTTTCAAAATATTCCCCGGAGACTGAAAGGGCTGCCAGGGATTGTGATTCTGTCTTTAGCGTTGAGGCGAACAACATTCACGAGGAGGAGGGGTTTGTCCCAAACAGGAGGCTGATTAGCAGAAGGGCCGTGTTCAGAATCTACATCATCTGATTTAGAAATCAGTCTCCTTGTAGATGCCCAGGCTTTTTTTTTTTCCGAGGAAGTCTTCCTTAACAAGGGGACTTTTCAAAGTTACTGAAATTTATCCCTTGAAGCCTCAAAGCCTTGTTCAGTCTGGGAGCTCTTTATTGGTTTTTGTTTAAATAGAGATCTTGCTAAGAGAAATTATACGCATTCCCACATTCCCTTGAAGAGCACCTGAAAGCTAATTTAGGCAGTGACTCAGAGCCATAATTCCAACTCATTTGGAAAGCAAGCATGCCCTCAGGGATGCTGAGGGCTTCGGTCATTATTGGCCAATACGCCATGTAGCCAGACACTGCCTTTTCCCTGCAGCTTGGATCTCTGCTTTTCTGGGACCTTTGGTTATTTCTTCTCGACTATGTTTTTGCTCTGCTACTATTTGTGTGTTTGCTTCTAGCTTCTCCCTATGCCAACTGTTATTTGCCAAGGGATGAGAAAACTGAAACATTCACTTCAAACCAGACAGTTTAGAGACAGGATCTCACTACGAAGCCAAGGCTGGTCTCCCGACTCAAGATCTTCCTATTTTCGTCTCACTAATTCTGAGATTACAGACAGATGCCACCACAGCTGGATTTTACCACTGTGTGTAAAACTCTGTGTATAAGTTTGGGATTCTGAGAAGCACCTAACCTGCGGGTGTCATTATGACACTCAAAAAGATCTTGGGTTTTGAAACACTTTGAATTTCAGGTCAAAATCCTCAACTTCTTTTCTGGCCTGGAATCTATGAGGATGCTTCTGTCTCTGTCTTCTGAGAGCTTTTGTTTCTTTGCTGCTTTTGTCTCTGTGGTAAGTGACATGGCTACCTGCTTTCTTCTATTACCCCTTGGGCACTGGATCTCTCTTTGGCCTGGAGCTTTCCAGGTGGGCTAACCCTGGAAATCTTTCCTTCATCTCCCCAGAAAGGGCATTGCAAGTGCACACCATACACCTAGCTTTTTTCTTGTTGGGTTTTTTTCTTTTTTTCATGTGTCCCTGGGAATCACATTGAAATCCTAAACGCTTAACTGACAAAGCAATTACCCCAGCCTCCATTTTAAGTTTAAACCCTCCAAGGCTGGCTGCACTCCAAGGCTCCAGCCTTTAATCCCAGCACTCCGGAAGCAGAGGCAGGAGGATCTCTATGAGTTCCATCCAGCCAGGTCTACAAAGCAAGGTCCAGGATAGCCAGGTTGTAACATAAAGAAACCCTCTCTCAAAACAACAATAAAAGTCTCCAAAGCTGGGGAAACCAAGTCCTTATCAAAAGGCCAAGTGAACGTGAGTCAACAGTCTCTCTTCAGGGCATACAGGTTGAGTGCGTATCCTTTATACAAAATGCCTGAGACTCTATTTAGAACTTTTTCAGATTTTTGAATATTTGCATATAAATAATGAGATATTCTCAGGAATGGGGTCCAAGTTTCATTATAATATCCATTTGTTTCATATACACTTTATACACACAGACTAAGGACAATAGGATATGTTTTTAGTGCACCTGTAAGGTGTCTGTAAGTAATCAAACGAGGTCAAGTTGTCGAACCTCTCACTTGCAGGTGTCATTATGACACTCAAAAAGATCTTGGGTTTTGAAACACTTTGAATTTCAGGTCAAAATCCTAAACTTTTTTTCTGGCCTGGAATCTATGAGGATGCTTCTGTCTCTGTCTTCTGAGAGCTAAGATTACAGATGTAAGGTACCACACCCAACAAGATACCCAATTTGCATCTTAGGTTTTTTTTTATCTATGAAGAGAGATAATCTGGGCATTTCCCTCAAGGGTTAGGGCTATGTGTTTATAAAACCTATTCCACCTAAATCTATCGCCACAAAAACTATATACACGAAGATTAGTTTTGCACACTGGTTACACAGGTGACCCATCTTTATTGTAAATGACACCAAATAGGTATAGAATGGGTATCCAAATACTTTCTTTTTTTTTTCCTTTTTGCTCTGCCCTAGGGATTCAACCAAGAACTTCATGCATGTTAGGTAAGTGTTCCTCCACTGAGCTACATCTCCAGTCCCTAAAGACTTTCAACGAATCTCAAATACAGGAAACCAGATCTCAGAGGCTAAGTGATTTCCCCAAGCCTAGAAAGTGGCAGGACTAGAATTTGAATCCACATTTATGAGATCAAGTTAATGAGATTGCATGACTCAAAAGTCATGCCAAACCACGGTCATCGTATGTAGGGGGTCCCACGTGAGGAAACAGATAGATATTGGAGGTCAGGATAGCGTTATCAAGATTAACAATGGATCCCTAAACTGGGTGTGGTGGCACATGCTTGCAATCCCAGCACTTGGAAAGCAAAGCAGGAGTACTCCTGTAAATTGGAGGCACAGTGAAGTATCAGGCCAGCCATGGCTAAATATCGAGGTCCTATCTCAAAACTAAAACCAGAGATTAATGGGTCACTGCCACCCATGATGGTATGCAGTGACACTCAACAAATGCTTATAGTTTTGTGGTTGACGATAATACATGGATACATCGAAGTTCCATGAGGAGCAGGACCCTATAGTATTTTGCACAAAGACATTAAGACGAAGAAAATGTAAAAGCTTGAACACACTTAGGATGGGAAGAAATTAGCCACTAGACACCATACAGAAGCAAATGTTGACACCCCTTACTTAGATTATGGACATTAACTGTACATATTAAGACAAGAGTTCCTAGTTAAATAAGTCAACTGAGAGGCAACAACTGCCTGTAATAGATGTCACGTCAATGATATGATCTGATTAATATAGGAAATGCTGGGGGCAGGGTGCATATGAAGAGGCACTAAGGCAGGTGGATGTCTGAGAATTTGAGGCCAGCCTGGTCTACATAGCAAATTCCAGGCCAACCAGAGTTACAGAGTTACACAGTGAGACTCTGTCTCATAGACAAACAAATAAACAAATAAATAATATTTATAAGAGGCTAGGATAACACAAAGGGAATCAAGGGATTCTGAGTGGTTCAGGTGTTCCTTCAAGGACAGACCCTGTTGCTGGCTTATTTATGAGTGCTCTGAATGGACATCAGATCGTTGGAAAGAAATCTTAATTCTTGGTCAAACGGGTATGAATGAGTTACTACATTGATGGGTGATCAGTGGTCACAGAGTGCTCTGACCTCCCTGGGCCTCCTCTGTGCATCCTTTTTGTACGCCATGGATGACAGACTTAAGGAACAGCTGGTAAACTAAAACCTGTGTACATGAACACAGCTAGATATAAAGGAAGCCAGAGACGTTCCAATCTCAACTCTGCATGGTTACAAAAAAAGAAAAAAAAAATCAAACAAACTTTTTTTTTGAAGTCAACTTAACAATTATTAATAGGGGAAACAGAAAAGGTAAGATTAGGAACAATTAGAATATTTCATGGTCATTAACAAAATTCACGACTCAACTACGTATTGCTAAGAAACAACGTACCAGTCATATTTTTAAATTTAAAAAGAAAGGCACAAAAGAATACACACTTTATCATTTATATACATAAATATTTTTGGGTTTGTTTTTTGTTTTGTTTTGTTTTTTGTTTTTGTTTGTTTTTCAAGACAGGGAATCTGGGATTAAAGGCGTGCGCCACCACTGCCTGGCGAATGTTTTTAAATGCCATTAAAAAAGACACATTTTTCCTTTAACTGTATTAAGAGAGAAAGTCTTCTAAATGTATACACAGTGCACTAGTCATAGGGATGAATGCCAGCATTCATCTCAGGACTAAATGCTTTTTCTCTCAGTGGGAAAGAATGCATTGCTCTAGGGAAACCAGGAGGAAACAGGATTCGTGGAATGGATTGCTGAATTCTGGGTGTTTGTACAGAAAGGTTATGGGGTGTTGACTTCTCAAATACTGAAGAGATACCCCCCTGGGTTCAAGGCCAGCCTGGTCTACAGAGTGCGTTCCAAGACTGCCAGGGCTATACAGAAAACCACCAAAAAAAAAAAAAAAAAAAAAAAAAAAAGAAAGAAAGAAAGAAAGAAAGAAAGAAAGAAAAGAAAAGAAAAGAAAAGAAAAGAAAAGAAAGAAAAAGGGCTGGTGAGATGGCTCAGTGGTTAAGAACTCTGTTCTTCCGGAGGTCATGAGTTCAAATCCCAGCAACCACATGGTGGTTCACAACCATCCGCAATGAGATCTGATGCCCTCTTATGAGATATCTGAAGACAGCAATAATTTACTTACTTATAATAAATAAATTTAAAAATAAAAGAAAGAAAGAAAGAAAGAAAAAGAAAGGAACCCCTTTACCCTGCAGCATTGATATGGGCTGCCTTTTTATGCAGTGAGCTGAAAAGGCCTGGAGGAACTATGGCAGAGACACAGTTGATGTGGGTTCTGTGTGCTGAGCTAGCTAGACTGCAGTCCTCCAGTCCCAGGCCTTTAAGGTTCCCGACTGCAATACTATTTGTCTCTTGGAGAATTTGAGTAGCTTTATTTTGCCAAACAACACTGTTAATTAGATGTAGAGATAGTCTGTAAAGTGCTGCCCGTGCAAGCATGGAGAACCGCGTGTGAGCCTCAGAACCCGTGTTAAAAGCTGGGCATCTGCTTGTAACTCCAGTGCTGGGGGAGGCAGAGGCAGGAGCATCCCAGGGCTCAAGGGCCAAACAGCCAAGCTTTGGTGAGCTTCAAGCAAAAGAGACCGTGTTTCAAAGAAAGAAAGACAGACAGACAGACAGAAGAGAGGGAGGGAGGGAGGGAAAGAGGGAAGGAGGGAGGCAGGAAAGAGAGAGAGAGAGAGAGAGAGAGAGAGAGAGAGAGAGAGAGAGAGAGAAAAGAAGAAAAGGAAGAAAGAAAGAAAAAAGAAAGAAAGAAAGAAAGAAGAAAGAGAAAAGAAAGAAAAAGGAAGGAAAGAAGGAAGGAAGGAAGCAGACAATGTATGAGGAATGAGTCCCATATTTGACCTCTGACCTCTATCCACATAAGCATATGGATGCACCTATCCCCATACACCTGCATGTGTGTACGCATGAGTGCACACACAGGAAAGATGCTGAAGTCGTGCTGTCTGCTTTCACCACTCTTTCGTTACATAACATAAATATGTTAGCACCAGGACAGACAAAATCTTGACTTATAAGAAGGGAGTGAGTCCAGTTTTATCAAACTTCATTTTTCCCTGCTTGACTTTCACTGTGGAGGGCATAAACTGAGTCCTGAGACCTCTGACTGGGAATAGGAAACAGGACAAGGCACAGAATGAAAGGCAGGAAGAAGAAAGCCCCCTCTGTGACTCTCTACTGAGGACAGGGGCATCAACCTTGTTGCCACTATGGCCCTAAGAATCTGGGTGGCCCTGTGCCCTAGAGTTAGGGTGTCAATGCAAATTTATATCCATAGTTTATAAAAAGTCAAATCAGCATGGTACCAGATGTCAAGGATGGCCCCATCCCCCACCCTATGGGCAACACCATCAAACTTTTTCCATTAAAATGGCCAGGACAGCAGGAGACCAGGACTTTGATAGTTAGCTGAAGGACCAAGTTTATACAGTGTTGGCAGAGTCCTATCCACACCCGGGGGAGCCCCTAGAGGCAGGCCCCAGCACTCAGCACCCACTTGGCCAGGAGCTTGGGTGCCTCCGCAAACAGCTCCGGGGGGCCTAGAAGCAAGTGGAGTTGGGAAATAGTCACCAGAGCTGACTGGAGTGTCTGTTTGCATAAGCCCAACAAGCTCACCATGCTGGGAAAAGAATTTTCGGAGAAAAGACTTTGACAACAGATAGCAAAGCTACAGGAGGAGAGGGCAGCCATTCATTCAAAATCCAGGAGGAAGTGGATAGTGGATGGAGCAACTCATCCCCCGGGCTACCCATGTAGGAAGCATGCTCTCCTATATCTGCATATACACCATATACATATACACACACACTCACACAAATACACAGTAAGGAAACGTGAGATTATTATGTACCTGGTGCCACGGCACACATCTGGAGGCTTAGCCTGCAGAAGTCAGTTCTCTCCTTCCACCTTGTGGTTCCCAAGGATTAAACTTACACACTGTAAGACTTGATGGCAAGTGCCCGTACCTACTGAGCTATGATACCATGGGCCCAAATTTCCAAACTTATTAAGAACTAGGCACAGTGGCACATACCGGTAAATCCTGGCACTTGTGAGGTAGAGTCTAGGAGGTAAGGAGTCCAAGGCCAGTTTTAGTTACATAGAAAAACTGAAGCTAATCTGGACTACTTGAAATAATCTCAAAAACAAACAAACAAAACCAATACCAGGGGCCAGAGAGAGATGACTGTGGGTAAGGGTGCTCACTACTCAGACAGGAGCATCTGAGTGTAAGTCCTCACACACAGTTTACAAGCCAGACCTGGTCACAGCTCTGTGGCGGGGATAGGGAGGGTTAGAGACAGGAGGATGGCAGGCCACCAGCCTAGCTCCAGAGAGAATCAGTGAGTCTCAAAAAAATAAGAGAGGCCGGGTGGTGGTGGTGCACGCCTTTAATCCCAGCACTTGGGAGGCAGAGGCAGGTGGATTTCTGAGTTCGAGGCCAGCCTGGTCTACAGAGTGAGTTTCAGGACAGCCAGGACTACACGGAGAAACCCTGTCTCGAAAAAGAGAGAGAGAGAGAGAGGGCAAGAAGCACAATGTAGTCCTTTGCCTCTATATGTGTGCATAGATGCTTGTATCTGCATCACACACACACACACACACACACACACACACACACAAATATACAGTAAGAAAAAGTGAGACTAGTATGTAACTCACATTCAGCAAATCCTATATATATTTGCATTCCAACGGACCCCTACCTCCCCCCATCAAAAAAAGCGTGGTCTTCTGAAAAGAATCCACCTAGCATTTAAACAAAACATATTCCATGTATTTACATAGTGAGAATTTTGGTTTCTTTGAAAAACACAGAAATATTAGGGGTATGTGTCTGTTTGATATCCTAACAGCCAAGATCAAAGAACGCCCCTAATCGGCGGGAAGTGGTCTAATGATAAGGTTGCCCCTCCCCCCTTCCTCTTCGACTCTGTCTTCTTTCTAATGTTAGGGGGTTGAAAGGTGGAAGAAAGGAGAACTCCCAAAGGAGCCAAAGTCTGGTTACATATTTACTTTCCACATGTACATATATGTGTGTGTGCTCAGGTATGAGTATGTATACATGTATGTATGTATGTATGTATGTATGTATGTGTGTATGTATGTGTGTATGTATGTATGCAATATGTATGCATGTGTGTATGCATGTGTGTATGCATGTGTGTATGCATGTGTGTATGTATGTGTGTATGTATGTGTGTATGTATGTGTGTATGTATGTATGCAATATGTATGCATGTGTGTATGTATGTGTGTATGCATGTGTGTATGTGTGTATATATGTGTATGCAGTATGTATACAGTATGTATGTGTGCAGTATGTATGTATATGTATGTAGTATGTATGTGTATGTATGCAGTACGTATGCAGTATATATATGCAGTATGTGTGTACGTAGTATGTATGTGTGTATGTATGCAGTATATATGTATGTATGTATGCAGTATGTATGTGTGCATGCAGTATGTATGTGTGTATGTATGCAGTATGTATGTGTGCATGCAGTATGTATGTGTGTATGTATGTACGCAGTATATGTGTGTATGCATGTAGTATGTATGCATGCAGTATGTGTGCATGTAGTATGTATGTGTGTATGTATGCAGTATATATGTGTGTATGTATGTATGTATGTATGCAGTATATGTGTGTATGCATGTAGTATGTATGCATGCAGTATGTATGTATGCATATATGTATGTATATATGTATGCAGATTGTATGTGTGTAGGTGCTCATGTGCCATGGCTCACATGTGGGGGCCAGAGGTCAACTTTCTGCAGTCTCCTCACCCCCTCCCTTATGTTTTTTTAAAGACTTATTTATTTAATGTATATGAATGGTCTGTTTTCATATACACCCAAAGAGGGAATCAGATTCTATTACAGATGGTTGTGAGCTACCATGTGGTTGCTGGGAATTGAACTCAGGACCTCTGGAAGAGCAGCCAATGCTCATAACCACTAAGCTATCTCTCCAGCCCCATTTTCTGGTTTTTTGTTTTGTTTTGAGACAGGGTTTCTCCATCTAGCCCTGGCTGTCTTAGAACTCACTCTGTAGACCAGGCTGGCCTCAAACTCAGAAATCCACCTGCCTCTGCTTCCTGAGTGCTGGGATTAAAGGCATGCACCACCACTACCTGGCTTTTGTTTGTTTGTTTGTTTGTTTTTGTTTTAAAGCTGGGGTCTCATGTAGCCCACGTTGGCCTCAGACTTGTTATATAGCTAAACTATTACATGCCTTGAACTTCTTGCCACTTTACGTCCAAGGGCTGGGATTACAGGCTTGGACCCCTGGCTAATATTTCTTTAAATGCAAGGCTCTCTTGGTAGTGAAAAAATAAGATGCCACTTACCAAACTGATTTATGTAAATATGTCAAAAAAAAATCAGCCTCTCAGGTGCAGTGTGGCATGCCCATGTGTATCAAGACTACCACAGCTTCCTCTTTATCGCTCTTGGAGGACATAGGTAAGGAGACTGAGGGAGAGCAGCGCTGTTGCCTACATAAGGGCAAGCCTGAGAAAAAGAGGAATTAGAGGCAAGCTGGTGGGAGGCGATGCATTCAACCCAATATTGCTGCAGAATTTGAAACTCTTAACAATAACACCCAACCCGTAAGGGCATTTATTTTGTCCGGATACTTTATACTTGAGTTTATCTCATGTTTAATGTTGTTATTCCCTCCCATTTTACAGAGGGGAAACTGAGGCTAGTGATGCGGTTGCATAGCTCCCGAGAATAGAGCCAGTACAATGTACCCAGACGTACTACGGCTGCTGCACTGACCTCTTACAAGGCTGGACTAGCTCACCATGGCAGTCCATGTAACCAAGTCCATGGAGTAGACAGAAGATGCCAGGCAGGGGCGGGGCTGCCTGTGAAGACAAGTAATGATATGATTCGGATCCTCGGGGAAACTGGAGCCAGGGGGATTGAGGAAAGGTGTGCCATGGGAGAGAAAAGTTTCTGTATACTCGAGCCAGATACAAATAGCAGAATCCTAGAGGGCTGCTGCCACGGCAAAAGCAGAACGGTTGGTAGAACCTGGAACGGCATACGGGGCCGCAGTGACCATGACCAGTGAGCACTAAGTGAAGGTGATTGCTTTAAATTCCACTCGGCCACTTAATTCAGGTGGCTTTAGAATCCTATGCTTCCGTTTCCTTATCTATCAACGAGAATAGCAATATTTGATAATGTCTCTGTCTCTCTGTCTCTGTTGAGATGGTGTATATCCCAAGCTGGTGTCCAACTTTCTACATAGCTGAAGCTGGCCTTGAACTTCTGATCCTGAGCTGTCTCCAGATTTCTTTCTTTCTTTCTTTCTTTGGGGGGGGGGGGGTTTAAGACAGGGTTTCTCTGTGTAGCCCTGGCTGTCTTAGAACTCACTCTGTAGACCAGGCTGGCCTTGAACTAATCCGCCTGCCTCTGCCTCCCAAGTGCTGGAATTAAAGGCGCGTGCCACCACTGCCCGGCTCTTTCCTTCTTTCTTTCTTACTATATATAACTTTGACCTTGGACTCAGTCTCCTGAGCGCTGGAATCAAAGGTGTTTGCCAGTGTACCTGGCCACTTATTTTTGTTACTCCATAGCTTAGGTTGGCCTCTCAGCAACCCTCTGGCCTCAGCCTCCAGCGCTGGGTTTTGCCACCGTTTACCTGCCTTTTGCAAGCTCTGTTCTCTGTAAATCATCAAGCAGAAGGATGTACAAGGTGGATGTAAGGTGATCTTGATGGAACTAAAAGTAGCGAATTAAGACGCCACGCAACAGGTCTCCCGTGGGAAGATGGTATCAAAAGGAAGGGATACAAAGGCTGGCTCTGGGTGGAGGAAGGGAGGGGGCCCCGGGCTTTTATCCAGGTCTTGATGCACACGCAGGAGGACATGCCACAGAGGCGACAATGGGAATGTGTTGCTTCTGGGCAGCTAGTGAGGACGTGTGCCACTGCTGGGTCCCTTGGGGCTTGCCATGGAGGTGCCTGATTGCCAACAGAACATAAACTGAGCAAACACTGAGACCCAATAGATGGGCCCAAAGCCACCCTCATCACAGGGGTTACAGGGGAAGGTGGAAAGAGGAATACTTCCAGTTGAAGCCATAATTCATAGAGAATTTCTCTTAAGAGATGCTAAGGCTGCCTTCCCAGGAAGCCCTCTGCCCCAGGGCAGAGAGAAAACCAGGCCCTGCCCCTGGCCTGTGGGCACAACATGCAAACATGGCTTTCCTCCCTGCGCCCTTCTCACGCACAGCCCAGGGAGGTGGTAGCTCCCAGGGCCAGGGGAACCCTCTCTGGGTGGGAATGCTTCTGCACCCCGCCCTTCACCTGGCAACCCTCCATGAGCCTAAGATACAATCTCTGCTTTCCCCATTAGCAAGCCCCAGGCAGGAGAGGTCTGCAGGAGTTGGTAGGAGTGAGAAGGCTCTGTAAGCATGGAAAAGTACAGGCCAGCAAGAGAGGGGCTCTGGGTAAGAACCAATCAATCAGGCAGGCATCGATCAGGAGCCTCCTTTCTCTCTCGCTCTCCCCTGCTTCTCTTTCTCAAACTAGCCTGGCGTGGCGAGAAGTCAGACAAGCCTGTCTGACACCTGAGATCCTCTACGGGGAAGTTACTGAACCTCTCTGAGCTGTAGTTTCCCCAGCTCTATAATGGGAATAACAATGCTTACCTCACTGCCTGTTGTTAAGGATGAAGCAATCTCCAACAAGGTAGACTCGGGAAAGTGCCCAGTACACATGTACCTGGGCTGGAACCCAGGCTCTAAGGGAGCCACTTTTCCTCTTCCACACTCACTTTCCCCAATCTGGGTTTGTACGGGTGTGTATGTTTGGGTTTGTGGTGTTACAGCCTCGGGTTTGGTGCATACAAAGCAAGCATTCTGCCACTGTTATATATATATAATATTTATTATATATAAATATTATATATTATATATTATATATTATTTATTATATATAATATTTATATATAATATATAATATATAATATATATATATATCTCCCTAGCCTAGTGTGAGGCTTTTTTTGGTTTTATGTTTTTGATTTGTATTTGTTTGTTTCGAGACGGGGTTTCTCTGTGTCCTGGAAGTCACTCTGTAGACCAAGCTGCTAGCCTTGAACTCAGAGATTCGCCTGCCTTTGTCGAGTGCTGGATTAAAGGTGTGTGCCACCATGCCTGACCCAGTGTGAGGTTCTAATGAGCTACCATTGTACAGTGCACAGCCTATTGACTGCTAGAAACTAAAGGCTCAATGAACGCTATTGACTCTTCCTGTAATTTAGAACCGAACCCAGTTCTCTTTCAAGACCTCTGCTCCAAAAAGAGTCTGCACAGGAATCGAGATGGCTGGTCCCGCCTGTAGCATCACCTGCAGTATCTTTACACAGAAAGGCCACTTACATCTCCCAAGAGAGCCCTCTTTTAATGAATAGAGAATAAGGGAAAGGACCTCAACACTTTCCTTCCCTGCCTTCATCCTTAATGCTGTCCACCCAACAACCTGGGTTGAGATCAAGAATGTTCCAGAAGGAACCCACAAGTTAATAGCAGTACTGGCCTGAGCAGCTAAATCCAACCTCCTCGCTGCAGAAAGACTTTCTGGTGGTTTCTGTGACTGTCCAGAGAAAATGGAGAACTCAGACAGGGCCTCCTGTTCTGTCTGCTAGTCACCACCCCAGCCGCCTCTTTAAAAGGAAGGTTTTACTTGGTTTCCTTGGTACTGAGGGAGCTGGCTAGGCACTAAATATGAAACAGCTGTCATGAGCCTTAGGCCAAAGCATCAAGTATGGATGGCAAAGGGGGACAAATATTCAGCTCTGCAAACGCACACATGCGTTTATTGTTACTTCCCTGTCCAAGCTTGGGGAGGCTTAGACCAGGAGATGACAGATCCAGGGGAGGAGAGAGGCATGACCTTTCTAGAAGCACCTGTGGCCTGACCTACCTGGGAGCCATACACAGAAAGAGACAATAGTTTCCTGTTCATCAGAACATATTGAAGGGCCGGTGACAATTGGCAGAGTCCTGTATGCTAGAGACTCTTGAATACCATATAGATCTGCGTTCATTCTTAAGACTGGAAGTGGACCTGGTTACTGTTCTCAACTTTGGGTGAGAAAATCAAGGAATATAGGAGTTAGCCTACAGGGCAACCTGGCTATGCCCGGCTGTCAAACCACCCTATCTATGCAAGACCCAGGAAGAGCATCGGGGTGACAGAACCATGGACCAGGAGACTCACTGGCAAAGCTTTTAACCTGTGGATATTGTGGATCGTAATGCATGGGTAGTCTCTCGGCCCCTCACAGCCTCCATTCGCTCGTCTGTAGACTGGGGATGATGCCAACTACTTAACAGGGCTTCTAAGCACAGTAAAAGAAATGTTTGTAAAACATTTCTTATTTGGTGCCTGGAATACAGTCAGATGCCAATGAATATTATGTTATATCACACACACACACACACACACACACACACACACACACACACACACAATGGCTGTGGTGAGGAAATCACTACAGTCACTTGATCATGTCAATTATCTTCTGCCTGGAAACTCTGCTCCACCCGCCCCTAGTCACCCAGTCAAGCCAGCTTATTCTCTGCGGAGGTGGCCCTGGCGTGCAATGCTCTCCATTCAATGTTTTTTTTTTTTTCCTTTTTTTTTTTTTTCTTGACAGAGGATTTGAGACGGGATCTCATGTAGCCCAGGCTAACCATCATATTGCTATCTTGCTGAGGGATGATCTTGAACTTCTGTTCTTCCTACCTCTAGTTCTCAAGGGAGCTGAGACCCAGCACCGATGGAAAAGCACTCAAGCACACTTTTGGGGGTGAAGATTTGCCCTTTTGTCAGCCATGCTTGGAACTTTGGTCTGAAGCTGAGTCTCTGCTGTTCCCTGTCTGTGGCTCTGGCAGCCGCCTCAGTCCTAAGTGGCTAAGCATTGCAGACAGCGGGGTAGTGAGGGGCAAGAGGGAGCAGAAGCGACTTCCCAGTTCCTCCGACATTTTTAGGATGGATAGAAAACTGAGTTCTAGGAAAAACAGAGGCTATGTTTTACTTCTGGGGAGCCTGGCTCCAGGGCCAGGGTGAGCCCCCCATGTCTCACTTCCTGTATCTTTATGTAGAAGGAAAACAGCCAGAGGTCCATCTGGCTCTGCCTCTTGGCGCAACATGGCAGGCTGAGATCAGCTCGCTTGCTGAAGTTTAAGGGGTGATTTTCTGGCTGTCTTAAGGATAGGAGGCTCCACTCAACTTTATTGGGCAGAGTCTACATTCTAGCTGTGCCACGCCGCAGGACACAGAGCCAAAAGAGTTTCAGTGCCATCTTCAAATGCCCGCGCCCCCCCCCCCACACACACTGGACATTTGTGTTGACAAACAGCTTGTCTTTAATCACGAGATTCACACCCCAGTTCCATCTTGCATGCAATCACATGTGCGTGTGTGAGTGCATGTACACACATGTGTACATGGGAATGCTTGCAATTTGGAGGCGGTGGTCTACATCAGGTGTCTTCCCCAGTCTCTGTGTTATCTCTGGAGACAGACTCTCTCACTGAACCCAGTGTTCACCGGCTGGCTCAGCTACTAGGCCAGGAAGCTCTGCCTCTGTGTTAGGTGACATATGAGATTGACGATGTCCAGATTCTTTTCATGGGTGCTGGTGATCCGAACTCAGGTCCTCGTGCTTATTCAGTAGACTGCTCCAACCGGTGCCCATCTTCCTGGTCCTTTTGCTCTCAGTATGTACCTTACCCACGTATGCTGCTTTCGGTGTTTCTATTTCAATTTTCTTTTTTGTTGGTGGTATTCATCCAATCAGGGATTCACACAAGCCAAACAGATGCTTTGCCACTGAACCACACTCTCAGGCCCAATTTCCTTTTGAATTAAAATTTTATTTTTGAGACAGGATCTTATTATGTAATCTAAGCTGACTTTGACCTTACCATCCAAGCTTACCTCAAACTGGAGATGATCTATCAATCCAGCCTCCCGAGAGCTGGACTACATGAGCACATAAGATGCCTGGTTCCCGTTGACGAGGACATTGTTTCTCTAGAGCTTTACCAGATCTTAACACATTTTGAAAACCATGGCTTTTGAAATGCCAATGGACGGAACCAAACCCTGTCTTCATCTGTGCCCATCAGGGTCAGAGAGGCATAAGCTCGCTACCAAGTCCTTAATCCTTTGAGGACTGTTGCCCAAGGAGTTGCTTGCTGACAGCAAATATTTTTGTTTTTGTTTGTTTGTTTTTCTTTTTCTTTTTCCTTTTGTTTTGTTTTTTTCTGAGACAGGGTTTCTCTGTGTAGCCCTAGCTGTCCTGGAACTCACTCTGTAGACCAGGCTGGCTTCGAACTCAGAAACCCACCTGCCTCTTCCTCGCAAGTGCTGGGATTAAAGGTGCGTGTCACCACTGCCTGGCAGTAAATTGTTTTAATTGTAAATTTTTTAGCTTTCTTCTTTTTAATAAAATTAAAAATTTATTATTATTATTTTTTTAATACAAGGTCTCACTATGGTGGCCTGGCTGTTCTGGAACTTACTATGTAGACCAGGCTGACCTTGAACTCAGAGATCCACCTGCCTCTGCCTCCCCAGTGCTGAGATTACAGAGATGAGCCATCATGTCTGGAGATTTTAAAAATTGATATCAATTTCATTTTAAGATTTTTAATTTTTTTAAATTTAGTTTTTCATTCATTCATTCATTCATTCATTCACTTCTAGACAGGGTTTCTCTGTTAGCCCTGGCTTTCCTGGAACTTGCTCTTTAGACAAGGTTGGCCTCGAACTCGAGATCCACCTGTTGCTCCCCAAGCTGAGATTAAAGGTGTGCGTCATCACCACCACCAGGGCATTTTAGGATTTAAAGGGAGCTTTTCAGAATCTTGTCATGCTGTGTCTGGTTTAGAGAGAAGTGTGAGAGGATATGAGGTTCGGCTTCTTTGGGCATCCAAGATGGAAGTTTCTAGTTCTTCCTCTATCAAAGTCTGTGTGTGTGTGTGTGTGTGTATGTGTGTGTATGTGTGTGTGTGTGTGTAAAACTCTCTAAGGTCCTAGAAAAACTCATCACAGGCATTCATCAAAGCCCTATTTCTAATCTAGCCCCTGATAGGTTCTGCTATTCCCAATTGCTTTGCTTCCTTGGAGCAGGGAGGGATGTTGTACTGGTTCCCTGAATCCTACTCTGCTTCATGTGCTTTAGTGGTCCTCCCCCTCCTCCTCCGTTTTATTCCCAGTGCTGGGAATTGAGCTTGGATCCTTGTGCATCCTGGGTAATTACACTACCACTCAGGTACAGCCCTGGCTCTCTCTTCTTTCTTTCTTTCTTTCTTTCTTTCTTTCTTTCTTTCTTTCTTTCTTTCTTTCTTTCTTTCTTTCTTCCTTTCTTTCTTTCTTTTGAGACAGGATCTTGTTAAGCTGTCCAGGCTAGTGTTGAACTCTTTCTGTAACCCAGGGAATCTTTACACACACCATCCTTCTACCTTGGTCTCCTGAGTAGCTGGACTACAGCCTTTTATCCAGAACCCCCATCTTAGAGAATCCATCTTTCTCCCAGATGGACAGTTTTGGAATGCCACAGCATCCTCAGAGCAACCAGAGAACCTGCCGCCCCTCATTCTCAGTCTCTTGGGTCTTTCAAACAGAAGGATCTGTGTTTCCCTCTGGCATGGTAGGCTCTCCCTGGGAGTTGTGTCTTCTTGTGAGACTCTTAAACTTAGGCATTCAGTCCATGGATGCTACTGTACACAGGATCCCCTCCTGTAAAACACACTCGGTTTCCCAATCTTGGACTGGGAGTACCTGTGGGCAGGGACTGCCCCCCTCCTCTACTCCATAGCACCCAGCCAAGCACAGGTTTGTAGAACAAAGCCAAACTCAGTTCCTTCCTTGGCTCTTTAAACTCAGCTGTTCCTGGGTGCCCCATTCCGGGAGCTTATTCTGGTACCCATAAGCTCTTCCATGCCAGCTGGAGAGCCTGGTGTTGCCACTCTGTGTCTCCTCCATGCTGAATCCTCAGAGACCTTTTCTTAAATGGAATCATTCTGAGTTTAGAGAGGGTGCCCTGCAGAACCAATTAATTAAATACTACAAGTCTGTGTATATCTTAGCAGCCAGAGACAAACTCAGTGCTATGTAGAGGCACAGCGGGGTGATTGCTCTGTATGAGGTGGCATGGAAGTCACCAGAAGAACAGAGGCGAGCCATGTATCGTGTCAGTGGGCCCCAAACACTGCTCAGCTGGGACTGACAGGAAACCCCACGTCAGTGGTTCTCAGCTTGGAGGACAGGATGAAGCTTCTTTCCAACTTGCTTTAAAGTAAAGGCAGTAGGATTCAAGGCCAGCCTTGGCTACATAATGAGGATAAGGCTAGCCTAGGCTACATGAGATCACACCTCAAACAAAACAGCAGAAAACTCCCCCAAAACATTCAAGGCACCCTCCATCCCACACAGAAGAGAGTTGCTTATCATCCAAGCCCTTTACCGTGGTCCCTCGAGTGCCCCCAACACGCCCTCTTTCTATGTTGTATCTCCCCACCTCCCACCTCCTCAACCCCAAAGCTTCTCTTTCCACTCTCCTTTTTTTAAGCCAATGCTTTCCTATGTTCACAGTGCCCTTCCTCAAAAGGGGATATCCTGCTGTACAAATCCCATCATTGCCGTAAGTCCCCTTCAACCCTCACCAATGGTTGCTTTGGTATTTGCTCTCACCCCGGACTACAATGGCTGCCATCACTGCTTGTCTCCCTACTTAGTCTATTATTCTGCTTTTAGACTTGGGGCAACATCAATGGTGCTTCTCATGTTTCCCACCATCACACAAGCTCT
The DNA here is from genome assembly GCF_011762505.2 of Arvicanthis niloticus. Taxonomy (NCBI): domain Eukaryota; kingdom Metazoa; phylum Chordata; class Mammalia; order Rodentia; family Muridae; genus Arvicanthis; species Arvicanthis niloticus. Next base: position 28,858 of record NW_023046382.1, read on the forward strand.
CCTGCCGTGCTGTGGCTCTCCTCCAGTCCCTTTGCCACCCCTTCTGAGACTCACCTACAAGCACCCAGTCTTGAACCAGTCTCTGAGTGCTCCTTCTCCATTTCAATCTGCACCCTGGCTGTCCTTGGGTGAACTCCTCCCCACCTGTCACTTCATTTAGCCAGAATCGGGGTGGCCTTGGTCCTGACCCATCTCCATGTGCGGAGTACTTACACCTCCCTACCTCCCTAGACCCTGTGTTCCCTCCTCCATCTGCCACTAAAAGAACTGGCTCTGCTGACATGTTCTTTGATGGCAGTCCCACCAAAGCTCCGACTCCCAGCCAGAAACCTCAGGGGCACATTTACTCGTCGCTCTCTTTTTAAGGGTCCCACAACCAACCTGTTGCCCTAACACTCCTGGTCCTGTCTCAAGAGGCACTCTCTCCAACCTGGCTCTCCTCATATCTAGTAATGCACTTGTGGCAGAAAAATGCAATGATCTACACGATTAGGTGCTTGTGTAAGGAGCGCACACTCGTGTTCACCTCTGATGCTCACAACCACCCCGCACAACAGATATCATTAGTCTCCGAATCTTACAGATGAGACCAAACCACACAAAGATAGAAGAACACGCTCAGGGTCACACAGTCACATAGCACAGACCCAGGACTGGAGCCCAGGTAAAGTGGCCCTGACGACACACACACACTCAGCGTCTTGGCTCACATCCCTGGCTTACCCACCTGTGTTCATTACAACACTATCCCAGTTGGCTTTTCCTACAGGAGTTCTCCATCTGCCTTGCCTTCCTCATCCCCAACCCCCACACCCCCCACACCTCCGTCAGTGTTCTGCTCTTGACTGACATTAGTTACATTTGAAATGCCTTGTGACCTCCTGCTTCCTATAGGAGAAACTCTGAGCTTCATGGCCAGGTTCTCAGAGACCTTCCTAGTTTGGCCCAACCCACAGCTCTGGCTTCATGTTCTGCCAACTCATTTTCTGATCCTCTCCAGGTCCTGCCAAATTACCAAATTAAGGTCTCTCTCTGCCAGCCAGAGTCCCACTGTTCCTTAGCCGCCCACTTCCACGACCATCTTTACAGAGCAATTCTCAGACAGTATCGGAGCTCAGCACCCTCATTCCTCACAGGAGTCTCTGCTCAGACTATAATTTCTTTTCTTACAAGGGACACCCTCTGTCTCACATATAAGAACTAATATCCGGGGAATCAGCAGAGGGTCCCAGCTGTGACTCCATGGGTCTTTCTGCCTTTGCTTCAACATTACAAAGGATTCTTTACACTGCATACATAGCCCAGGATCAAAAAGTCTAGAAAAGCCTTCTGGAACCCACTTTTCCTTGCGTTCTACAGCTTGACTCTTGACCCCGTTTCTTTTATAAGAAAATAAATAACGCCAGCTGTGGTAGCACACTTGGAAGTCAGAGGCAGGAGGATCAAAGGTTCAAAGTCATCATCGTCTATGTATCAGCTACGTGGTGAGCTTGAGGAGAGCCCGAGCCACTTTCTCAACAAGCAGAGGAACAAAAAGTGGGAGCCGGACTCCAACCCATTAGTCAGGATGTAGTAGGTGGTAGTCAGAGAAAAATGGCAGTTCCTTAGCTCACAGACTGTAAGAGTCTTGGAGACCATCATACCCAAACCTCTTCATTTCATCCAGGTGGACACTGAGACCCAGGAGGAAGAGACATGTGAAAGGCCAGCAACTAACAAAGGGCAGGCAACACTAGAGGCCAGGGCTTGCCTCCATCTGGGCATCTGGCCTCTGCCTACTGCCTTTCAACCCCATTGAACATGCCCTGGGATGAAGAGGCAGGCACCTCTGCTCCTAAAGATCTCCTGAAGATTACTGGCACAGCATGGCAATGCTTCATGTTGGGTGAGCCAACAGCCCTGGTTCATTCGACTTCAGGACTGTAGTCCATCCAGCCTCAGGTTGCAACTCTTAGTTGTACCAGCTAGCTTAGGGCTTGGCCCAGGGGCTCCCAGGGTAGCATGCTCTTTTGCTCTAAGGAGTCCAACAACACCTTGTTTGTGTCTGAGCACAACCACGCTTTCCTCCTGTCCTCTCCCCACTCCTTCTGCCTCCCATTTAGTCATAATGAGGTCATAGCTTCTGCTCCCAGGCCTCTCCCCAAGGATGGTGTGTTTAGATGGAGAGAAGCAGAGGAGGATTCGACAAAGGAACCCAGGGGGGAAAAGAAGCTCTGGAGTGAGAGGCATGTTTTCAAATCCTGCCCCAGCCAGTTGACCAATTGTATGACCTTTGTCAACTTGCTTAATCTCTCAGGTCCTTGATTGGAAAGGGGCGGGGCTGCCTGGAAGGCAGTTTCTTCACCAGTAATTATCTCCTGGGCCCTGGTAGGATGGGAGATAGAGAGATCCTGCAGCATTGGTGGTCAGTGACTGCCAGCTGCCTTCCCTTGAGGTAAAGCAGAAGAAGCAGACATGGCTGCCAGGCAGGGGTCTATATACCCCCACTTCACCCAGTAGAGGTGAGATGAAGGTCCCAGCCTGTGGATGTTGAGATCTGATGGTCTTGGAGGGTCAGGTTCAAATAAGAACCTTCCAGAGGCGGTGACTATGCCTATGAACAAAGCCCCAGGGAAGTGTGCAATGCCCAGGCTGCAGACTCCCCCTCAAGCCCCTCCCCAGAAGAAAAGCCTATTCCATTTGTTCCTGTCGGTGTTGAGAAACCAGAGGCCAATCAGTGACAAGACCACTGGATGTGGAAAGGGCCAAGACCTCCATATTGGACACCTGGGCTGTCTAGCACCAACTACATCACACAGGAGAGCAAACACACTGCCTGGCAGCTGGCATGGCCACCTTTTGGTGTGAGTTCACGTCCTGCACGACCTACTAAAGCCTGAAGGTAGTGAGCAGCAGGCCCAGATTTAGGGTCCTGAGGCCTCAACCTACTCAGTACTCCTTCAGAGTTACAAAATCTTTGGATATCTGCCTTTCTACAATCTAATGTGCCTGGTTGACTTCCCCACCCCTCCTTTTTTGAAGAGTTGGGGGAGGAAGTTGAGAAAGGGTCTAACTGTGCACCCCACCCCAGGCTGGGCTCAAATTCATGGTAATCCTCCTGCCTCCCACGGCACTGACTGTCCCAGATGGGGAGGGACTCCCATGTCTGCCTGGCTGGAATTTTCTCTCAGATAAGAATCAGTCTCCCATCTAACAACATTGTGCAATAAGTTGCTTCTGTAGCCTTCCTCTCTAGTTATTGCAGAATTTATTATACTGCATAGACTGGGAGTCCTTCCTCATAGCTAACCCAGATCTCTTTTTAATAGGGCCCATGGCCCTTGGTCTCCAGGGCAGACAGAAGCAGTTGGTTTTTATTTTGGTGACAAAATTCTCAGGCTTCTTGATGAGCAAACCTGCATCACTTGCCTGAGAGGTTTTGGTTTAGGATTCTAGATTATCTTCTTTCTTAACTATGAAGGATGCTTCTAGAATGAACGCCCTTTTAGGAAATGTTGGTGGTAACTTTTGATTCCTTCTTCGGCTACAAGAACCCAAGAATATGTGCGATGAGAGTAGTGCATGTTTGACCCTGTTCTTTCCCAGATTTCCAGCCAACATCTGGACTGGGAATATGAGTATGGTGGTCGTCTGAGGCCCTATACACACACACACACACACACACACACACACACACACACACACACACAGCAAACAACCAGCTAAAGGCTGGCAGAAACAGGAACAGATACCAGGCTTCCTGGTCTATCCTTAGCTCTACTCCCTCCCCGGATTCACATCGTTGTCAGCAGCCCAGTCTTCTCCCCATCACACCCTGCCTTACCTCCCACCTCCCAGGCTCCCTCCATCAGCTTGTCACCTAGAGGGACATGTCATTTTAACCTTCTCTCAAGCCATTCCTATTGATTTCTCTGCTATCTTCCAACTCCATCTGGCTCTGGGCAAAGCCCTTCCAAACTAAGTCTAACTTCATTCACTTTGGGTGACTTCCAAAGCCCTTAAGCCAGTGCCTCCATTTCTCAAGCCTGGTTACACACTCCTTTTCTGAGACAGAGTTGAGCTTGCTATGTAGCAAAGGATGTCCTTGAATTTCTGTTCTTCATTTGTCCTAAGTGCTGGGCTTTCGGGCTTGCAACACCATGCCCAGCCCCCATGTTACGATGGAGAAAAATCAAAGCTTCCTCCCTGCTAGGCAAGCACTCTGCTCCCTAAGCTGCTTCCCCAGCCCCCAAGTGCTCCTGTCTGAATGATTCTTCTTCCCCCTACTATGGCCTCTGTCAACATGCTTTTGATCAAAAGTTTCTTCTGGAAGAACGGCCATTCTGTCCCTTGTGGCTCCATAAATTCCTCTCAGATGTCATCAGATATCACATCATGAATCCAATACCTGGGGAGCTGAAGCTCTGTGGTAGTTATGCCAACTACAGATAAGTGTGAGCAGAGCATTCTAGAAGGGAGAGCCCAGCTCTGGAGTGTGGTGGTGGCTGAGAGGACACACTCAGGGTCCTTTTATCTTGAATGCTAGCTGATCGAGAATGATCACCAACGAGTGTTATATTTGTCTTCCGTCCCCAGAACTTACAGGATAAATGTCCGACCCAAGTTCTTACCTGTCTGTTGAAATCTAGGCCATTTCGATCATTTCCTGGAAAGAGATAACAGATATATATGTATCAATCCTGTGTAATGAGGACAGAGGGAAAAAGGATGCTGGGAAAGGAGCTGACTTCACCTATAGCCAAAATCTCACTGTTCAACCCATTTTCTGGAAACATAAAGGGTTACATGAACAGCCAAGGAAAGAGTCGCCTTGGAGGGCAGGTTGACTTGCCAAGGTCACACAGGAAGACCAGAGTGCCGGTTCTATCACATAAAGCCTACGTGCACCAGATGTTCTGTCCTTCACTGATCAGTAAGAGGGGACTGGTGAGAGAAACCAAAGGGAGGGACCATCCTAAGCCAACTGAGACTTCCTGACAGCCCTGCCCTCTAGGCATTACGATGCCTAAATTCTGTCTGATATGTAGGCATCTGTCTTGTCCTCCAACCCCCAGCCTTGTATTTTTTGTTTTGTTGATTCTATTTCCTTTCATTGTTGCTGACTTAGAGTGGCCGGGTGTGGTGGCACATCCCTTCAATCCCAGAATTCAAGGGTCTCCAAAACAGCAGCAGCAGCAGCAGCAACAGCAACAACAACAACAACAACCCAGAATCGCCACCACCACCAACAAAAATGGTGGTGGTCAGGTATAGTCCCGGCTGGTCTCTTTCCTGAGGAGACTTTGAACTCCTGATCCTCCTCCCCTCGGTCTCCTAAATACTGGGATTACAGCTGTGTGCCACCACACCCAGCCTTTTTCTTTCTTGACAATTACACTGAAAAAATAAATATGTGATTTACAGAAAAGCTTCGAGGTGCCAAGAAGCCTACAAATGGCAAGAACATTGCTCTGTAGAGACATAACCAATAATGAATATTTGGGGGGTATTTTATAGCATGCCCCCTCTTTTGACACTGACTCCTGATCCTCCTGCCCTTGCTGCCTGTGTGCTAGAATTGCAGGCGTGCACCTCCATGCTGGGTTTATACTGTGTGTGACTGGAACCCAGAGCCTGTGCATCCTAAGCGACCACTCTACCAACTGGACACATCTCCCACTCACTTTACAGTCTTTTCATTCTAGTTTTATTTTGTGGATGTTGACCGTCTGTTCAGACTCTTATCCTTTTTCCCGGGAGTATTGTAAACGTGCTTCTGTATGCTTCTTGAACTATGCCTACTTCTCCTATATCAGTAAACTTCACTGTAATTGACAAATAATATTCTATTATGTAGACATGCCATAATGTGCTTAAACACATACTTTTTGCTAGATAAGCTGAAAGAGAAAAACAACTTCTGAATGCTGTCCTCTGAGGGTATGGAGAGATGGCTAGGTTGTTCAAAACACTTGCTGCTTGCTCTTCTGGAGGACCCAACACGCACACTGGGCAGCTCACAGCTTGCCTATCAATCCAGCTCCAGAGGATACAACACCCATTTTCAGCCAATGCCAGCAATACACACAAACATACACATATGTGTACATACACACACAGGCGCTCGCGCACGCACACACACACACACACACAAATAAAAAAATCTTTAAAAAAATGTATCGTCACCTGACCTTCACAAAGTGCCCAGGGTGGCACTTGCACACACCCCACAAGTAAATAAATGTAATAAAACTTTATTAAAAGCACTGTTCACTTATAACCTGGCAGTAGACTTAAAATATAATAGACTCTCAATATACTGACTGAATGAAAGACTAAGTTCATGGGAGTTAACTCAGAACTTTGGTCCACCTTAGCATGGCATCTAACTCCTCATTTGTCTTCTTTCTGCAGGCTTTTGTGCACGTTGTTGTCTGAGTTTTCTCCCTCTCTCCCAGGCACCCTGAGTTCTGTTCACACAGAACCTTCAGACAAGTCCACATGTTACCACTCCCCCTCAACACTGTTAACGCTGCGTAGCCTTGGTCCCTCTCCTCTTGGGAACACAGAATCCTCCTCACTATTGGCTGGGAGACACACACTACTTACTCTGAATTTCTTAAGAACGTAACACAAATCAGAGGCTTGAGAAATGCCAGAGACGTAGCTGGATGGGACCTAAGTGACTTCCCTAGAACCTTAACTTGTAATCCCCTCAGCCTAGGGAGCAGCATCTTCCTGCACATTTGTCAGCCATCTCTAAGGGTACCTAGGCTAGCAGAGTAGAGAATGAACGGCCCTAGGGCTCAGGGAGAAAGAGTCGAGTGAAGTGCAAGGGAGCTTATCGCAGAAGATATGCTTCGAGTAGCTAGGACCGTTCCTAAACACACAAAGGAAACTTAAGTCAGAATGGCCACCCGCTAACCACTGTACTTGTGGTAGAGACTAAAAAGAAAAATTACTTTTAATCTAAAAAAAAATCCTTTAGTCACATTTTAAAGTTTGCCTAAAGAGGTTTTTTGTTTTTGTTTTGTTTTGTTTGTTTGTTTGTTTAGATTTGGCAAAAAAGAAAGAAAGGAGGGAAGAAAGAAAGAAAGAAAGAAAGAAAGAAAGAAAGAAAGAAAGAGGGTTGGAGAGATGGCTCAGCACTTGTTGCTCTTGTAGAGGACCAAGCCAGGGTTCTATCCCCAGCACCCACAAAGTGGCTCACAGCCATTCTAGAGCCCTAGGCCAGAGGTTTTCAACCTGTGGATCGTGATGCCTTTGGGGGTCAACTGACCCTTTCACAGGGGCTGCCCAAGGCCATTGGAAAACACAGGTATTTACATTACAATTCATAACAGTAGCAAGGAGAAAATTTTATGGCTGGGGATCACCACAACGTGGGACACCGCATGAAAGAGTCACAGCACCAGGAAGGTTGGGAACTGCTCACTGCCTTAGGTATTCTTGTGGTGCACATTCTTTTTTTTTTTTTTTTTGGTTTTTCGAGACAGGGTTTCTCTGTCTAGCCCGGGCTGTCCTGGAACTCACGCTGTAGACCAGGCTGGCCTCGAACTCAGAAATCCGCCTGCCTCTGCCTCCCAAGTGCTGGGATTAAAGGCGTGCGCCACCACCGCCCGGCTTGTGGTACACATTCATACACATAGGATTTAAAAATACAGAGGAGGGAGAGGAGGAAGAGGAGAAGGATGATGATTTGGCAGAAGAGAACGTATGAGGTGGCTCATTAGGTAAAGGTACCTGCTGTCAAGCCTGATGACCAGAGGTAGATCCACACACATGCACCTACACACATACACACATTAATAAGAATCTGGCAAAAGAACACACTGGTCCATTCAACCAATGTTTACAGAACACAGTGCAGGTGCCAGCCACTAATCTGGGCCTAGACTATTACGATGAAGGGGCCTTATGTTGAGATTTCTGTCTAGTTCTCCTGATCTCCAGGGTCTAATGTACAGCTATAATCTGGAGGTTTGGGGCCAGACAGGGTCCCCCTTGAGACAGGGCCTCGGATGCTCCAGGATAGAAATAGATATAGCTAAGCCTGTAGTAAAGGCTCAGCTGCTCAGAGTGAGTATTAGTTTGGTCTCTGTTCTTTTCTGATTCACGGGGAGACATGTGATGGGGAGACAGGGCTTTCTGCCTGGTTTCCGGTCTGGAGAAGGAGCTGGGAGCACGGTCTGGAGAAGGAGCTGGGAGCACGTGGAGGTCTAGGCTGAAACAATACGCTATGGCTCAGCAGAGGCACGAGGCACTCGCCTGACGGCCACCATGACCCACCTCTCTGGATCTGGGCGATGAAGCTGCCTCATCCTTCACTTTGCTCCTGCATAAGGCCTGGCTTTCCCTGGACTTGTTCATCTGGAAGCTCTCCCCTCCTAGCCTTCAGGAAGGCCTGGGAAGTGAAGCTGCGGATTCCAGGCTCGCGGGGCTCACTGTTGCCCCAGTGCTCCAGATTAGGATGAGAGATGGGTTGGTTATTCCTGGCTTCCTTTTATAGGGAAGAGAGGAAAGGAGGGAAGGGGAAAGGAGGAGGGGAGGAGAGGAGAGGGGGAGGGGAAGGCAGGGGAGGGGAGAGGAGGGGAGGAGGGGAGAGGGGGAGGGGAAGGCAGGGGAGGGCAGGGGAGGAGGGGAGGGGAGGAGGAAGGGAGGGGAGGAGGAGGGGAGGGGAGGGAAGGAGGGGGGAGAAGGGAGGGGAGGAGAGGGAAGGAGAGAGGGGAGGGGAGGAGGGAGGGGAGGAGAGGGAAAAAGGGAAGGGAGGGGAGGAGAGGGAAAAAGGGAGGGGAGGGGAGGAGAGGAGGGGAGGAAAGGAGAGAAGAGGAGGAAGGGGAGGGGAGAAGGGAGGAGACAGAGGGGAGGGAGGGGAGGAGAGGGGAGGAGAGGAGAGGAGGAAGGGGAGGGAGAGGAGGGGAGAGGGGAGGGGAGGAAGGGGAGGGAGGGGAGGGAGGGGAGGGAGGGGAGGGGAGAGGAGAGGAGGAGAGGAGGGGAGGGGAGGGAGGGGAGAGAAGGGGAGGGAGAGGAGAGGAGGGGAGGGAGGGGAGAGAAGGGGAGGGAGAGGAGAGGAGGGAGGGGAGGGAGGGGAGAGGAGGGGAGGGAGAGGAGAGGAGGGGAGAGAAGGGGAGGGAGAGGAGAGGAGGGAGGGGAGGGAGAGGGGAGGGGAGGGAGAGAAGGAAGAGGAGGGGAGGGAGAGGAGAGGGGAGGGAGAGAAGGGAGAGGAGGGGAGGGAGAGGAGAGGGGGGAGGGGAGGGGAGGGAGAGAAGGAAGAGGAGGGGAGGGAGAGGAGAGGGGGAGGGGAGGGGAGGGAGGGGAGAGAGGGGAGGGAGGGGAGGGAGGGGAGAGGAGGGGAGGGAGGGAGAGGAGAGGAGGGGAGGGGAAGAGAGGAGAGGAGAGAGAGGAGAGGAGGGGAGGGGAAGAAGGAGGAGGGGAGAGAGGGGAGGGAGGGAAGAGGAGATAGTAATGTATCAAGTACAGCCACCAGTATCTTTGTAGGACGCTATGCATTCTTTCCAGGTGTGGGGCACAGCGGGGCATACTTAGAAAAAAATCCCAGACTTTTAAAGAACTGTGGTCCAAGCCGGGCAGTGGTGGCGCATGCCTTTAATCCCAGCACTTGGGAGGCAGAGGCAGGCCAATTTCTGAGTTCGAGGCCAGCCTGGTCTACAGAGTGAGTTCCAGGACAGCCAGGGCTACACAGAGAAACCCTGTCTCAAAAAAAAAAAAAAAAAAAAACAAAAAAACAAAAAACAAAAAAACAAAAACAAAAAACAAAACAAAAAACAAAAAACAAAACAAAAATAAAATAAAAAACAAAAAACCAAAGAACTGTGGTCCAGGCACCAAGCCATGTCAATGATCCGCACCCCCCCTTTCAAAACAGGGACCAGCTGAAGCCTCAGGCTTCTCAATGTTAAACAAGAATGTGTAAAGTATCATCTTGTCCTTCCTAGGGACACAAGGTCCTGAGTGAGACAAAGCTGGAAATGACACTTTTTCCTTTGGAAAGTACTGGTCTGTATTGGGCCATGTCCCTAAGGACATGTGGAACCTGTGTTAGAGACTGTTAGAGACTTTTTGCCCCTGCCAGCTGGGAAACCCTTCTCTACCTAGAAAAACATTATCCTTCAGGACCCAATCAAGTGTCACATCCTCGGTGAGGCAGTCTCAGGACAAATGATTTCTCCTTCTGCATATCCTGGCCTTTGTGTTTCTTATGGTACAGGCTAAATTGTTCATGTTCATTTTCTTCATGTATCCTAGGGTGGCCTTGAACTTTCAATATAGTTGAAGGTGACCCTGAATTTCTCATCTTCCAGCCTCTACCTCCAGAGAGGATTACATGCCTGGTTTATACCATGCTGGGGATAGAACCAGAGACTTCACGCATGCCCTGTAAGCACCCTACTAGATGAGTTATAACCTCAGCCCTATGTACTTAATTTGTTTGTTTGTTTGAAGCAGGTCCTACTATGTAGTCCAGGTTTCCCCTTAAACTCATGATCCTCCTGTTTGAGCACACACACACACACACACACACACACACACACACACACACACACAGACACCATTTCCACTTCTAAGTCCCAGCTCCCTCTTCGGTCTCTTGCAGAAAAACACGCACATGCAGCCAGGAACATTCCTTTCAGAGTCTACATGCAAGTCTAATATCCAAAGAGAAAACCCCTTCCCAAGGTCACGTGGCCTTAGAAAACGTAAGGACAAGAGTTCGGATTCCTATGCAATACAATTAAATTCTTGACCCAATAGATCCACCAAGTCCTGTGTCTGATAAAAATGGAAGCTGCCATTAGACTTTAATAAACAGCTTAAGCAAGCAAACAGAATAGATGTCGATTGACTCTGGAAGCGATTCAAACGGAAGACAATGTGAAAAAGTAGGCGACGGCACTGGCGTTAGGAAAGATTTGGTAGGCTCTAATAGAAAGCCAAAACAAACACGGCAAGTGGTAAATGAGAGACAGTAGGTGCGTTTCCACAGTTTAAAACGTTCATGACACAACTCCAAGATAGGGAGACTGAACTACATACTTAGAAATGCTTGCCTGCCCCCACCCACCTCCAGGGCTGGAGAAACGGCTCACTTGCCTATAAGCTTGACAACTCCCGAGTTCAGTCCCCTAAACCGAAGAAGCCAGATGTGGTGGCAAGCATCTGCTATCCCAGCATTCCCCGGAGAGATGAGAGGTGGAGACAGGGGAATTGGTAGGAAGCTTGGGGGTCAGCAAGCACAGAAGTGCAGAGACAGAAACAATAGAAACTCTGCCTCAACAAGACCAATGTGATCTACTCCAGAAACTCATGTGGGATGTGAGCCTCCCTTCCCCAACCCCCACCCCCATAATCAATAAGTCAATTATTTTTTAAAATTAGTAAACCAAGAGTTCGTTCTAATTAGGAGATTGTTTTTAACAAACAAACTGGAAATCTGCTTTTGTGTTCATAGTAGGTAGTCAGTGGAAGCAGTGGAATTACACAGATGCATCCCAGTTTTACAGTTGCTGCGACAATGCAGATCCTGATAAAGGCCTTCCTTCTATCAACAACGCTAATGGCCAGTGTCAAACTGGAAGCAAGAACGGCGATAATCACAGCCGATACACCTGGCAATTGAAAACCCAAGTGGCATCTTTTAAGACACACGACCATCAAAACTGCCATGAGAATTAAAATGAGAGATTAGTTTTGTTAAGTGCGATAATGATAATTGTGATTAAAAAGGGAAATGTCTTTATGTTTTAGAGATGCGCGCACTCCCACACACAGAGCTGAGAGTTCTGATGTCTATAATTTACAAGAAAATACCCCAGCCACAGGAAAGCAGAAATTTGGCCGCAGCTCAGAGCGAGGGATGATTATTAAGTGGGTGGTGTGGGGGAGCTGATTGCACTAGCCTCTACTTTTTGTGTTGTTGAAAGAGTACACAATAAAAACATTTTTACAAAGTAAATACAACCAAATCAAACAAGGGAGAAACAGTGGCTTAAGCAACTGTGGTAGAATGCTGAGCTGGTCCTCTCCCGACAAAGGACAGGCCCAGTCTTCTCTCCCCAGATATCTTAGCTGAAATTTTTTCTTGTTATGTCCATCTGGGGTATGGGTTGTAATCAGAGTCTAATCAAGTATGAGTTATAGCGTTGTTGACAAAAGGCCTTTATCAGGAGCTGCATTGTCGCAGCCACTGTAAAACTGGGGTACGTCTGTGCAATTCCACTGCTTTCACTGACTACCCACTATGAACACAAAGCATACCTGCTACAGACAGGACATCTCTGGCAACAGACTGGCGTAGCTCTACTACCAGCATCTTTAGAACACAGAATCGAACCTTAAGTATAGGGAATAAAAAGTATGGAGATCTGGCTGGCCTCACATTTGCGGCAATCCTCCTGCCTCTGCCCCCAAATGCTGGTATTACAGGTGTGTGCCACCAAGCCTTCTCAGAGCTCTGAGATGAACCACTGTTCCCATTTTGGACAACTGGGGGCTTTACATGGTAAAACGCCTGTTGTTTAGGCTAAGGGTTAAGCTGAAATATACCACCTTGGTTAACCCTTTGGGCTGGTTGACTATGGCCGTTACTTTGCTTGGTACTATTTGTAAAACTGGGCTCAGGAAGCCAGGTGCAGTGGCACATGTCTTTAATCCCAGCACTCAGGAGGCAGAGGCAGGCAGACCTCTGAGTTCAAGGTCAGCCAGGCCTGCAGAGCAAATTCCAGGACAGCCAGAGAAGGAAGAAGGGTTAGGGTGATGACTCTGTGGGTCAAGTCACAAGCCACACAAGCCTGAGGACCTGAGTTCAATCCCCAGGACACCCATGGTGGAAGGAGAGAACCAAATCTGGCAAGTTGTCCTTTGACCTCCACAAACAGCAAGGTGGGCATCTTACTCCCAAATAAATAAACATAATGTAAAAAAAAAAAAAAAAAAAAAAAAAAACAACCCTGTAAAAATGGTAAGATTTTAAGAACATCAACGTAAAAATAAATTTTAAAATTAAAATAATAATAATAAAATACCGATGACCCGGGTACAGTGGTAAAGGCCTGTACTTCCAGCACTCCAGAGGTGGATACATGGGGATCAGAAATTTAAGGTCACTTTCAGCTATGTAGCAGCTCTGATACCAGCTTGGGCTACACGAGACTATTACACACACACACACACACACACACACACACACACACACACGAGTCAGACATACAGACAGACATGAGATCATTCTTAAACTATTTTCTTTTGTCCACATGACTAAAACTTTTTAAAGTAAAAGTTGAAATGGGATCAATGAGGAGAAATGTGAAAGTTGCTGCCGCGTCTTGTACACAGCAGAAGGTAAAATTAGCTGTTCTTTTCTATCCTTCCCAAAGTCTGGTGTGGGAGAGAAGCGAGCTTAGTTGGATCCGTTCAAAGACGGAGGGAACTGGGGGCTCTAGGCCTTGTGGGAAAGAGAGGAGGAAATGGGGGCTCTAGGCCTTGTGGGAAAAGAGAGGAGGAACTGGGGGCTCTAGACCTTGTGGGAAAAGAGAGGAGGAACTGGGGGCTCTAGGCCTTGTGGGAAAAGAGAGGAGGAAATGGGGGCTCTAGGCCTTGTGGGAAAAGAGAGGAGGAACTGGGGGCTCTAGGCCTTGTAAAAAGAGAGGAGGAACTGGGGGCTCTAGGCCTTGTGGGAAAGAGAGGAGGAACTGGGGGCTCTAGGCCTTGTGGGAAAAGAGAGGAGGAACTGGGGGCTCTAGGCCTTGTGGGAAAAGAGAGGAGGAACTGGGGGCTCTAGGCCTTGTGGGAAAGAGAGGAAGAACTGGGGGCTCTAGGCCTTGTGGGAAAAGAGAGGAGGAACTGGGCTCTAGGCCTTGTGGGAAAGCAGGCTTCATCTCTGAGTAAAGGGGAGTTCTACTGGAATTGCCCACCGGGGAGCCTCCAGTTGCTGTGGCTCTGGGACCACTAAAGCAAATGCTGCTGAGTTATCAAATGATCCTGAAGTTCTCTCCTCCTCTAAAGAGCCAGGGTTCATGGTGTTCATCAAAAGATATCGAGGCTTTTTCTCCCTTCTGCCTGGTCCTCTTCAGTAAGGCTTGCTGCCTCAAGGGTGGAAAGAGAAGGGCAGGGCAGAAAGGCTCCTGAAGCTTGTTCAGAATGTCCTATTTGTGACCTTTGTGATGTGTGGGTGACATCTGTGTTAAACTGGAAGAGTCACCTTCTGGGACCTCCTCAGCCAGCTTCTTTTAGCTTTCATGGGTCTTTATGAATCCCTGGGCCAGAAGGTCTCCTTGGAGAGAAAGCAAGAGGCGAGGCAAACTCCTTGGAACCTTGGCTCTTGGGCCTGCCAGAATCCTAGGGGATTACCCAGGTAGGTTTTCAGCTTTAGGGAAGATGACGTTGACCATCTATTTCACTTCCCAAATGGAGAAGCTGAATCTCATTCAAGGATCCCTGAAGCATTCTTCCAGACACATGTAGACAAGACAGCGTGCTGGTCGTGGGTGGATTTACAGCCCAGGCTGCTCAGGACAGTCTATTCTACCAACACAAGTCCGCTGTGCTGACTTTTGGGTTTTAAAGTGTTGGTGTGTGTTGAGAATGATCCCCAAAGGAAGACCAAAGCTCTAGGTCTTCAACGCTAATGTGGTACGGCTTCCCACGCTAGCACAGTCCCATTGTCAACAGCACGAAGTCACAGAATGTCTGCTCATTCATCCAAGGCTCAGCTTAGCCTCCCAAGTCTAGCATCCCCTTGATCCTATCTGCTACCCAAGACCTCATCTCTACCAAGAAGCTCTCAACAGAGTAAGAGGGCAGAGGCTACAGGTGAAAGCGTTGAGGTTGAATAAGATGCCAGCATCCTAGCATATAGACGGTCAGTGGTCAAAACAAGGCAAAAAGGCATATTGAGTCTTGAGTCTCAAGATTCTAGGCAGACGCCTCTAAGGCCAGGGTGGTTATAATACCCAACAGATGAGAAGAAACCAAAGGGTCAGAATGCAGGAGGTTTGAGTCTGAGGATAGTCCCTGCTTTCAGCTCTCATCCCCTTAACATCTGATGAGCACTAGACCAGCTCTGATGCCTGGCCAGGCCTCCCCAACACCAGGACCTGGGTCCCACAGAAGGCCTGCTCTCCCACCCCTGAACCAAGAGCGCTGACACCCAGACTGATGGGCCTCCTGCTTTGCATGGCTTTGGCAGCAATGGGATGTGATTTTGCCTGAGGAACAATTCTCTGGGTGAGGAAGTTGGAAGCCCAAACCAAGAACTGTTCCAGCAGGATTTTTCACTTCTACCTGGTAAACAAGACAACGAGCACTCAGCAATGAGACTGGGCCTCTCCCATTTCTGGATGGTTCTCTGCAGCTCTACTCCCCGGTATAACCCAGTAGGACTTCTGGAGACACTTTAGGACAATTTGACAACTTGCTGGTACTTCTTAAGCTAGAGATTATGAAGGTAGGCCCTTGAAAAGTTATCCTGAGACAAACACACACACACACACCCCAAAATGATGATGATGATGATGATGATGATGATGATGATGATGATGATGATGATAAAGATTCCATTAGTAAACTGGGAATTACGGCCCACTTTTCAAGGTTCTGTCCTGAGAACACATGAATGGGCTGTTGGGTTATTTTCAAGATGGCTTCACATTAGATTTACTGCAAGTGTTCATCCTCATAGCCTTCAGTCTCCCTTTGATATGAAAATGAAAAGTGGCTGGAGACGGAAGAGATGGCTCAATCCTCTAGCGGACCAGAGTTCAATTCCCAGGGCCACATCAGGCAGCTCCCAATCACCTGTGACCCCAGTTCCAGGGACGATAATCTGACAGCCTTCAGCCTCTGAGGGCCCCTGCACTGACACACACACACACACACACACAGAGAGAGAGAGAGAGAGAGAGAGAGAGAGAGAGAGAGAGAGAGAGAGAGACAGACAGACAGACAGACAGACACAGACAGACAGACAGAGAGACAGACAGAGAGAGAAAGAGACAGACAGAGAGAGAAAGAGACAGACAGAGAGACAGAGAAACACACACAGAGAGAAAGAGAGACAGAGAGACACAGAAAGAGAGAGAGAGAGAGAGAGAGAGAGAGAGAGAGAATGAATGAATGAGGAGTAATAAAAACAAACATTTCTAGCCACATTCCTGCCACGGTTTTCAGGAAGAAATGCCTGGAAGAATCCTAAGGACAACTTCTGAAGCTGCTCCGTAAGCAGGACCCAGAAGGGCCCGAGATAAACTGTGAGAAGGACACTGGCTTAGGAGGTAGGAGGTAGGTTTCATTTTGCACTGGCTGAGTATCCCTGGTCCAGTCAGAGCATAGATCACAGTGATGAAACATTCTACACATGCCCAACACGTGCCCATAGACGTGCACACTGTGCCAGGGATGACCTCACTAATGAATTTTAGTACCTTATCCTTTTCCCTAAAGTCAATACCACCGATGCTCAGAACCCACTTTTCTAAAAGGAGCTGCTTATTACTATAGGACAGGATGACCTCTCCAGTTCCCTCCAGAATCTCAGTGTGTGGACTGTTAATCTAAAGATTTATTTATATTTATTTATTTATTTTATTTATATGAGTACACTGTAGCTGTCTTCAGACACACCAGAAGAGGGCATCGGATCCCATTACAGATGGCTGTGAGCCACCATGTGGTTGCTGGGAATTGAACTCAGGACCTCTGGCAGAGCAGTCAGTACTCTTAACTGTGAGCCATTTTTCCAGCTCCCCACCCCCTTTAAAAAAAAAGATTTATTTATTTTAATGTATGTGAGTACACTGTCACTGTCTTCAGACACACTAGAAGAGGTCGTCCAATCCCATTAGATATGGTTGTGAGCCACCATGTAGTTTCGTGGAATTGAACTCAGGACCTTCTGGAAGAGCAGTCAGTGAGTGCTTTTAACCCCTGAGCCATCTCCAGCCCAGGATTCCTAATCTAAAACACCCATTTTTCTAGTCCAAGGACATGAAGAGCAGAATTCACAGACTTCAATAGACACGGCCTACTGAGCTATCTGATGTGTGTTCCCGGTGTGTGTGTTCAGAAGGTCAAGCCTGAAGCCCGCTGGACATGCTTTGTGGTGCACTCTGAAGGTGAAAACCAGAGGATCAAGGCAAGCCTTGACTACACAAAGAGTTCAAGGCCAGCCTGGACTTTGTAAGACCCCATTTCAAAAAGAAAAAAAAAACCAAACCTGAAGTTTGCTCAGCAGTTCCCTTCTCATAAAGGTCAGGAGCCTGAGGCGATGCCATGGGGGACAACGATTCTGCAACGACTCTGCCTGAGGAAGCACATCACTCTCCAGGCTCCCAGTGCAATTTCCCATGTTATTCTTTGATAAAGAAACTACCTCACCACAGTCTTCTGATACCTTGGGAAATATAATCCCCTTCTCCATCTGAGCTGTGAATGAAGCTTTCTAGAACCCCCATGCACTGCCTCTGCACCTCCTCTTGGTGAAATGTGCGGAAATCATTAGTAGAGGTTACCCAACTGGGCAAGATGGTCAGGGGCCAAAATAAAGGAGCACCCTGGGCTTAGAAAAGGTCCAGGGTCTCAGCTCATTGGTGCAAGGAAGTAGGACTCCATCAATGTAAGATTTCTCCTCAAAATCTCTACTCAGAGTCCCCTGACCCTGGAAAAACACTACAACCTGCAGTTAAAGAAGCTCTATGAAATAAAAGCTCTATTATTATTATTATTATTATTATTATTATTATTATTATTACTATTACTATCAGACCATAGAGGACCATGGAGGCCTAATGTCTGTCCTCTGTGTGTTCATGAGGTCAAACCTGAAGCCTGCTGGGCAGCACACACCTGTAATCCCAGCACTTTGGAGGAAGAAGTAAGAGGATCAAGAATTCAAGGCTAGCCTGGGATACTTACCAAGCTCCGAGACACACTCTAAACTCCAGAGTTGCATTTTATAGGTAAGGATACTAAGTTCTAGAGAGGCAAGTGACTGGCTGTCCAAATGCCACCATATTACTGCCAACTGAAACTTTATTTGGAGTGGCCACAGTAACTCAAGTAGGCAAAAGAGAGAAGGCTTCGATTTTCTAAAATTGTAAATAGTATTTAGGCTTGTTGGCTCTCTCCCATCTCTCAGCACTGGATGGGAGAGGGCTCTTGCCTCAGATCCCTCCCTTTTTCTTGCTTCCTGAGAGACGGAGACACACATGCTAGGGCTAACACAATCATCACAGAAGTGGCATGTGTGTATGTTTGAGTGCGCATGCGTGTGTGTGTGTGCATGCGTGCAAGTGTGTGTGTGTGTGCGCGCGCGTGCACGTATGCATGTATCCACTTAACCTTCACTGGAGCATGAGTCTAGCTCTGGAGTCCTGGACTACGGACCAGCCTGACCAAGAGACGGGATCTTCTAATGGAAGTTGCCTGGATTGGCTGTTAGGTCACTGTATCCAGCGCATGGACACTTTGCCCTCCAGGGATAAATACTAACAAATGACATTATTAACTGGCAGGCATTGTTCTGGGTGTTTTACAAACAAACTTTGATGCTCACAGAAGCTCTATGAGACAGATACTATTATTAAACCCATTTTATAGATGAGAAGAATGAGCAGAAAGCCTTTAAATAATGAGCAATGAGTGTAAGCCT
>NW_023046382.1:52500-56909 GCF_011762505.2 Arvicanthis niloticus
CAGCCTGTCATGTTCTGGATAAGAGACCTGGGGAGCCTCAGCTAACACTCTTATTGTCAACCTCAATTTCCCACACCTGTAAGGTGGGATAATGGCACCCACTCTTGGTGCCTATGTTCCAGAACATGCTTACAGCTTGTTAACATAGCCAAGTTATCAGTGTTATCTACAACAAGGGCTGTGCCCCTGAACTATACCCCCCACCCCCAGTGTGTGGGCACATGTGAACACATACAGGAGTGCATCCTATCATTGGAGGAAAGTTCCATGGGGACAGAGACTCCAGAGCCCAGCATGGGCTGCAAAGTGGAGGTCCTAGACATTGTCATGGGACTGCCAGCTAGGCCAGAATAGGATGGGAGCCATTGGAAGAAGCAGTGCTGACCTGGGAGGAAGGGAGCTGGGACCTGGGACTCAACTCCCTGGAAAAACCTACACACACTTGAGATGTCCAAACAGATGGCAGAGCATGCTGAAAGCAGACTTTACAGGTCGGCCTCCCCAGCTGATCTAATACAAAGCCTTCCTTCGTAAAGAAGAAACTAAAAGGTCCATGTTGGCATGGTGACCGGATGCGAAGTTCATTCGTGGCAGAGCCAAGATGAGAACGTAACGACGTCACACACTGTAAGTTCAAGTCCCGCTTCTAAACAAGTTACATTTTCACTCTCAGCCACGATGTTCTCCATGGAGAGAATAGAGCTAACTAACTGCGTCTCTGTTTACTGTACAAGTTAAACGAGATGATGTCCATAAAGCTTTTACATGTGGGAGATGTGCCCCAATGGGTTTTTCCTTCCTTCCTTCCTTCTGAAATGTTGGTTTTTGTCTTTCCTCGGGTGTTTGAGGCTACAAGTGATCAACAAGGCAAAAAAACAAAAAAAACAAACAAACAAAAAAACAAACAAACAAACAAACAAAAAAAACAAAACCAAAGGTCTGCTGCTTTGGTGTTTGTGGTTGTCAGTTACAGCCTGGGGGCTTTAATGCATGGATAAAGTTATATTTTCATCCAATTGCTTGATTGAGAAGAGTAATGGAGTGGCTGAGGCAAAAAGGCTTACTGAAGCACAGGCCAGCTGAGCTCCAAGAATTTCAGGCCAGCCTGGTTGCTTCAGACAACCAGACAGACAGACAGACGAGCTGATGGCTTGGTACAGTGCTTGCTACAGAAGCATAACCCCTGGAACCTTTGCAATAAGCACTGTGGCCATGCTTTTGCAATCCCAGAGCTGGAGGAGAGGTGGAGACTGGAGGATCCTAGGGGCTTGCTTGCTACAGCGCTAGCCTAGCCCACTAAGCAAAACAGTGAGAGACCCTGTGTGAAAACAAGGTGGCCGGAGGAAAGACACGTCCTCTGACTCCTGGCGTGTGCATTCGCACGTGTGCACACAGCTGGGGGTAGAGTTCAGGGGCAGAGCCCATGTAGAGGATGCCTGAGACTCTAGGTTCAATCCCCAGTACTGCAAATAAACCCTACGTGAAGGAATGTGGCAACTGGCAGGAGGTAATAAGAATTCACAAAAAGCCAACAGCTGCCACAGGAGGAGGTAGGCTTCCGTGCTCTGGGAAGAGAATTTAAGGGGATGTGCAGACGTGCAGACCAGGTTTCCAGAGTCTTTGTCGCCAGTAAAAAAGAGAATCTGAGCTCCTAAGCATTTTGTTCTAGGCTGGGGGTGGGAGGTAGAGGGTGGGGGGAGGTGCAAATTGCCCGGCAGGTCTGAGAAAGTTCTCCAAGGATTTCCCCGCCAACTCAGAGTGGACCAGGACAACTCCCCTTTCCCAGCTCCCAGCCCTAACGCCCTAGGGGTTTCACACAATTCTGTGGATGCTCTTCAGTACACAGAGGGTTTCTGGGTCATCTTTGCTTATAGTTCCCTTTAAAACTCAGACACAAACCACCCATTAACTCATACCCTGCTGGGGAGGTGAATGTGTCTTTTAAAAATTCAAAGGAAACCATTAAACTAAGTTGGTAACCATGTAACTGCTAATAAGCTTTCCTCGGTTTAAAAAAAAAAATCAGAACACTTTCCAGGAAGTTTTGTTACTTTAATTAGCGACTTCTTTTTTTTTCTTCCTTAATTTAGGATCACCTAAACATTAATCCTACCACTGAACAAAAACCCTGAAGGGGAAGACGAAAGAACAGGTAAACTTCAGAGGTCAAAGACATTAGTATCTCTCAGGGGGTCTACCTCTAGGACCCACAAAATCTTTTCTTGATTGGTAAGCAGAGCAGAAGCAACTTCTGGGGCTGACTCCCTTGCTCCGGTGAAGGGGGAAAGAGAGCACCCCAGGCACTTGTAGCCCTGCGTAGTACAACACAGAATTACAAAACAACAGCATTGATGGGGCTGGAGAGAAGGCACAGAGGTTAAGTACCCTTGCTCTTATAGAGGAATGAGGTTTGATTCCCTGCACCCACATCGTAGATTACAACTTTCTGTGTAACTAGCTCCTGGGGATCTCTGACAACTTCTGACCTCCACAGACACCAGGTACTTTGAGTTGGTCTTTTTGTCGGGGCAAAAAGATCGCGGTAGTAGCTAGGTGTGGCGGTGCACACCTTTGATCCCAACCTCAGCAGACAGAGGCAGAGGGGTCTTCGTGAGTTCAAGGTCAGCCTGGTCTGCACATCAAGTTACAGAACAGCTAGAGCTACTTGGTGAGACCTTGTCTCAAACAAATAAACAAAACCAAACCAACAAGACAGCAGGTGCCAGCCTTTACACAGTTCAGCTCATTGTCAATCTATCCTCATTTTCTCACAGCACTTCATGAAAAGGATCAGTGAGCAAATCAGGTCCCTAGGAAGTGGTCCTGTTTGTAGGCTTTTTCTTGATGTTGTGGAGGGAGAGGGCAGGGACTCAGTGTGTAGCCCAGGCTAACCCAGAACTCCTTCTAGCCAGGACCGGGCTTGAACTCTCTGTCAATCCTCCTGTCTTAGCCGGAGTGTTGGTTACAGGAGGGCAGCATCCTCCCTGGCTTGTTTAGCCCAGGTCTGTTTGACTTGAAACTATGCCCTTCAAAGTCTACCTCCCAAAGAGGTTGGCAGCATGTCAGGGTGGATTCTGACAGGCCTGGTTCATCCCTGGATTCTCTCACCCATAATCCTTTAGTTCACAGCTCCCAGTCTCCTCTAGGAGTTTGAATTTGCCCAGGGAACACATAACACATTGGACTTGCTGGTCTCTTCCTACGGTTGAAACTCCACCTTCCTTGGCTCATTCTTGGGGGGAATCGGGGTGGCTCATTCTGACTCCTCATATGGATCCTCAGCTGGGTCAGGATAACTTATAGCAAAGCACTGGTTCCAGCAATGAGGGTGGTCATTTCCATGAGGACACTGCTCAGCTGAGTCCTGGACAATGGGGTCTGGGGAAAGAGAGTTGGTTCCAGGAGAGGGACAGCTTCTCTAGAGCCACACAGCTCTGCTCTGGGAAGGGGATCAGAACAGGCACTAACAGACTAAAGTCACAGGCCTGTGATTTCAGCTGAGGCTGAGACAGGAGGATTGCAAGTTGGATGCCAACCTGGGCTACAGATCACATTTAACGACGACTTAACAAGATACGTTGTCAAAATGAATGAATGAATGAATGAATGAATGAATGAATGCAGTAAAAAAGGTTCAGCTTGGTTACCATGCACAAGTACCTAAGTTCAATCACCAGTATGGTTTGAGTGAACAACACCCTGAAAAATGGGTGTGCCTAGTCCCCACTGTTCAGTCCAGCTGTCCTGTACAAGGGAGAGCATAAAGTACTGTAATTCTGCATTTTGCATGCATTACTGCCCAAACAAGTAGGCCCTGCATCAATGTTAAACTGAAGAGCAATGTATCTTGAACGTGGATCCTGAAGACAAGCCCCTCATCACAATCCCCTCTCAACTGTCATGCCTCTCTTTAGCTTCAAGAACTAGAATGTTTTCAGAACCGTTTAAAATGCTTTTAGTTTGAGAGGACATCGACTCTCTTCGTCTGCTCACTTCTGTCTGTCATGATCCAGATGAAACACTAATTGGGGCCTTGTTGGGAGGCTACTAAAGTTATCTTTCTAGCTTTCTTTCTTCAGATTCTTTTTAATTACATTCATTTTCAAACTAAGGCTCGGGCTAAGGTGGAAACAAGAGAGAAGAAAGAAACGACTCAGTTCTTTCCTGTCTCCGTGTTCTTTTCTTCAAAAGACAAAGTCCTATGTCTAGACAGCAATTCCTTCTTTGAGCTACCCATACACCATACCAGCTATGTATGCGGCATCAGAATGCTAACACTTACACACAGGCCTGTTTGCTGAGTTCCTTAAGAAAGACTGCTAAGGACCTTGGATGGAGTAGGGTGTTGGTGGTGCATGTCTTTAATCCCCAAAGCAAGAGGCAGCAGATCTCTGAGTTTGAGGCCAGCC